>NC_089788.1:61394547-61447047 GCF_040412425.1 Macrobrachium rosenbergii
CAAGGAACGCGCCCACATAAACTAGGCTCACAGTCGAAATGACTCTGGCTCTGCAGCTGATTACCCTTTCAGGTGGAAATTGAATGGGTCGTGGGGTAAGGGGAGCAGTGCAGGGGGGAGGGCGGGGAATTTATGGAGCTTCCTTTACGAAGCTTTCTACGAGTATACATCTCCAAACATAAGTCTCCCTCAGGCCTCTGACGTGGTCTGGTTTTTCGTTGCTAATTGTGTGAATGCGTTGCTTTAGACAAGTGATCGATAACACTTAGTCAACTTTGAAAAGGAAACCTTTGTTTATGTAGCTTCATGATGCACATTGATTTCCATAAATCATATGTAAAATTTGAACAGTTTACTAGATATCTTTTAGATCTTTCAACATAAAGGAATTTTAAGTTGTTTAGTTTTAAGTGCATTTTCCTGAACGCTTTTCATTTGGTCGAGACAGTTTTTTATTTGTTATGAATGTCCAAGCTGCGTTCGTTTTCAATGAAAGCAAACTGCATCTCCCGTTGTTTATGGGGTAAACGCCAGTGCCGCACTCCGTAAATTACGACAATTGATATAATTAGATTTATAGAGGCCAATTTAGTAAAAATGTGTGTTCTGAAAACTCTCATTGCTACTGACTTTATGGATGTGGAGAGCGTTATAGCACTTTTGAGTGGTATCTATCTTGAAAAGGAGATTTCAGAAAGCATTCTTGCTTTCATTGTAATTCTGCTCTCTGCTTTAAACAGGCATCATTATTATTAATATCAATATTATTATTTACGAGACTCTAATGCTGAAATACCAAATGTAGACAGTTAGCATTTCTAGCTCCCTGCAAGCCACAGATGTACATGATGCGGCCATATGATATATTTAACTTTTCAGATTTTCATGCAGGCAGAAAAGTACCTGTTCATGTAAAGTGTAACGGTCATATGATTGCCATTTCATTTATCATGTTCAACATATCACTATCAGAGCAAAATGAATAGTTATGCAGATTAGTGATTAATAAAATCTACTTATGCAGGCACTGAAAAATATTTCTAATTACTTGCAAAAATATATTTATCTCCACAGATAACCGATAAAAAAGCGAGTTTGTATAATAATAAAGATCACTTTAGCGTCGAATATTAGACATTCACCAACAAGAATCATTTCAGTTTCCGAGCAAAAAAGTTGTTACCGAAGTATCGACAATGTGATTCAGACGACATCATGCACAATTCCTTCAGTTTCATATTAACTATACCAACAGTTCCCTGAATTTATTTAAGAAATAATAAGTCATTCAGAAGTAAAAGGCACATTGTCAAACATGACAAGAACAATTCCACGGACCATTAGACAATCGACAATTTCAAAACTTCGTCTGCAAATATGAGAACTAAAAGTTTCCCTTGACTTTCTCTAAAGAAGAAAAATGCAAATGTCCTGTGACATTTAAAAATGCCAGGGCATTTTCGCCTGGAGCTCTCTCCCTTCTTTAATGAGTAAATTGCAATGCCCAACGCACACACACACACACGCGCGCGCAGAAAGAGAGGGAGGAAGAGAAACTGGGACACAGAGCTACAACATTCTTGCAATGCGTATCATGTTTCCATTTTTCTTTTACCAGTTGGAGGTATGTTTTTCCTCTGCTATGTTTGTTAGTTCGAGTATTTCTTCCGTGTTTAATGGTTCTTACCAAATATTTACATTTAGCTTTCTTTTCCCACACTGGAGTGAAGTCTTCAATTGACGTAAGACATTTTTTGTTTTGTTTCACGTAAAAGTGAAGAAGAGTCTTCCTCGATCTCCCACGATCAATTTTGCTCTAGTATTACTAACTATATTCTCTCTCTCTCTCTCTCTCTCTCTCTCTCTCTCTCTCTCTCTCTCTCTCTCTCTCTCTCTCTCTCTCTGGCAAATTCTTTATTCCAAGATAAATCTCAGGGCTAACAGTGATTCATTCTTTCAAAGGAGGAAAGGATTCTAAATATTTTTAATGACGTCAGAATCTTTATCCTGCGTATTCCCAGATCCACAAATGAAAGTTTCAGATTTGAATTAGATTTCAACTAAAAGTAAATGAATAAAAGTCATGTACATTATAGCTGGTTCTTTACGCTCATGGCGCCGACTTCATTCGTTATCAGTCATTCAAAGGAAAGATCCACACTCTGAACGCAAACAATTTGTTCATCACATGAAATCAACATGCAATGCACAGGCTCTTATGGCCGTTGAATCCCCAAAATACATTTCACTAAAACATGTGATAACACATATTTCCAGAAAGGTGGTCATTCCGAAATTGGTCTCACAATTGCCTGTTTTAGTTTTCTGTAAAAGAAAACTATTGTGCCGACTTTGTCTGTCCGTCTGCACTTTTTCCTGTCCGCACTTTTTCTGTCCGCCCCCAGATATTAAAAACTACTGAGGGTAGAGGGCTGCAAATTAATAAGTTGATCATTCACCCTCCAGTCATTAAACATACCAAATTGCAGCCCTCTAGCCTCAGTAGTTTTTATTTTATTTAAGATTAAAGTTAGCCATAATGGTGCTTCTGGCAACGATATAGTACAGGCCACCACCGGGCCGTGGTTAAAGTTTCATGGGCCGTGGCTCATACAGCACTTTACCGAGACCACTGAAAAATAGATCTATTTTCGGTGCCTTGATTATACGCTGTAGCGGCTGTACAGAAAACTAGATTGCGCCGAAGAAATTTAGGCGCATTTTTTCCTTGTTTTTCCTCTCTCACTAACCCAATATTCCTTCGTGTCGGTCGTAACCTTGGAAATCATATGTATTGTAGCCTACGAAGACTACTTCAAATGTTGGTTTGCTTGTAAGATTTCAATTCCCAGAATCCGGAGAGGTCTTTGTTCAACAGGATTCGTTGTAATTGAATAACTGGTACCTGACGTTCCATGTTCCAGCTGAGCCTCGATCCTTCAGGAGGTTTTTTCTGTCTTCACAATATCCAGGCGTCTTCTGGCCAGGTGTTGATCGGAGAGTAAAAACCTTCCTATGAGAGGAGAGGTGTTTGCTTGCGGTGATGAAGGCAATATTAAAGAAACATTTGTTCTTTCTATTTCACAGTGTTATGTTATGTTACTGATGGTAGATACTAACGAGGGAGAGAGAGAGAGTGACGGTAATTTGAAATCGGTTTAACAATAGTCTAAATGGAGCAACTCCTTGAGTATTGGCTCTCTGCCTAGAAAGATATCTCATCGCCATTAAGTTCTTATGATTTTACTCTTTACAGAAGACCTTTAAGGTTTCACATCGTTGAACGTTTAAGTAGTCCCTTGGTGTTCAAGCCGCCGAAAGAAAAAATGTTATAACAATGCTTCTTTCGATGCTTTTAACTATTTCACACGTGTTGTCTGGCTGTGGATGAGATATATCTATGGAGCGCCATTCTCCGTCGTTCATTATCGCCAGTGGCTATGTGGGCAGCAGGATGGGAGAGGTTCTAGAGGTCATGCCTACCAAGAACGCAGATAAACTATCCTTACAGACTATCCTTGTCTGGGAGGATGTGAGAGAGATTCCAATACCTCGATCTTTGCTTGAAAAAAAAAGGTTTTTGGAACAGAGGGTAATAATACCTCTACGGAAAATGGTGAAAAATATGCAAAGATGAATCATGATTAACTGTTTTTTTTTCTTATTTAATTCATTGCTGAGAATGGGAGGACGTCACCATTTGTAATTGCCCTTTCGATGGGGTAATGTGCCATAGACTGATTTTGCATTATTTTAAAGTCTTCAGTAACTGAACAAATTACATAGACTAATTATTCTACTTCAAAAAAACCTTTTAAAAAAGTTGTAAAAGCTAAGCGGACGTGAATAATAATGAATTAAGTCTATTAGCATTCATTCCACGTTATAGGAAAAACAAACGAAATCTATAAGTATTAATCAAGGTTTTTATCAGTGTCTTCATAGCATAGAAAAATCTTTAACAATGAAAAATATGCAAGAATCAAATTGAAATGAAATCAGTTACTTTTTCTATTCATATTTAATATCGAATTTATCTAAATGATGTTGATCACTGAGAATTGGTTCCAGGGCATCATCGGGAGAGAGAAACCAATGACGTCATCAGAAGAGAAACGGTCGCAGTTATTGTCCATTTGGAGGGAAAATGGCGTCTTTATTCAGATTTATCTTGTGACGTGGATTTTACAAGAGAGAGGGAGAGAGAGAGTATGGCAAAGGAGATTGGCAAGAAACTAAATAAAAACTGTAGGTAGGGTATTGTGATTTAAACAATATATCACAATACCCTTTGCACATAACAAGAGAGAAAATTTTCTTGCTCTTTGACGAAATCAAATGTAAACAATTGTTTAAAGTGAGTTCACCTCAAATTTAAATCAATGTAGACAAGATGAATGTGGGACGAATAATGATAGAAAGGGGCGAGAAACATTAGTACACAATGGAATAAAAGAAAGTATTTCAAGCAGTGGAACCAAAAAGGAAAAATTTCACCGTACGCGCAGGGATGTTATGTCGTTGCATAATGCAGTCGTGAATCGGGACCCAGCTCTCTCTCTCTCTCTCTCTCTCTCTCTCTCTCTCTCTCTCTCTCTCTCTCTCTCTCTGCGATAACAACATCAGAATTTCAGAGTTAAAAGGAGCAGAATATTCTGGCAAGAAAGTCCCTGACATTTTAAACGTCAAGGGACAATCGATCCTTCGCCACTCTTATTGAACATACCGTGGAGAGTCGGGTTCCAAATGTCGGGATGAAATTCTGTCTGTCGTACTTTCCCCGCAGTCTTTTCAGAGATTATGTATATCTCTTACTATCTTCATACCTCTGAAAAATATTTTTTGTATAATTAAAATTTTGAGGATTTTTAAAGCGATAGCGATCAAGAAAATGTTTATTGTAGGTTAGAAGATAAAAACGATGTCCTTTTATGCCTCGAAGTGAAAAGAATAATTTTGTAATTGTTATATACATGGCAATTCTAAAAGGTGATAAAACGTTTACTGGCGGAGAACTGCATCATCCAAAACGTTTACAAGAGAGATTTGGAGGACTTAAATTTTTGACGAAGCAGTTGCATCAGTTAATGATAGTGACAACAATGAATCCGGGGACGAAAATAACGGAGAATATTTTCGCTGAGTGCTTTTAGAATTAGATCAGTTTTGTTGCCAGAGGGATTTTATATTGTGTTTCACTCCTAGTAAAATAATTCATTGTTTATGGTAATAGTCTTAAAGGGGAAACGTCTCCTGGAAATTATTAAACGTTTAATTGTGTTCCATTTGAAGACAAATGTTTTGCAAGTCGAGACCCGTAATTCGTTGGAAGCTTTTTCAGTCATTCTGTCAACGTTGACGCTTCGGGAAATGCTGGCATTTGCTTTATGCTTTATCTGTTAATATGCTTTGACTGTCCATTTGCCTCCTGTCTGTCAGTGTCCTCTGTCCACTGCATTGTGTTCTGTCTAATTTTAACCTTTGTCTGTTTATGTATCTTGTATGTTTGCTTACCTTTTGTCTTTAGTTTCGTTGCATGTAATTATGTTTGAGTGTCTATTGTCATTTGGAATGCATTAACCGTATTATTCGCTGTTTTGCATTATTCTGGTCTCCTGAACTATTGAGTCTGACTCATAGAGGAATATCTGCTGAAGCAACAGACATAGAAGTCCTTATATATATAAGAAAAGAGTGGGACATGACCATTTGGTGTTTTGCGCCTCCTTCAAGGTTTTAGGCCGCCTTCACAAAAGCAGGTATAGGCTCTTTACATAGGCAGCGGTTGCACCCAGTAGTAAGCCTTGTTGTAAGCGCGAAAAATGTTTTAAAGACGCACTACAATTAATTCTGAAAATACTTGAAGGGGTGGCATTCATCCTATGAGGTACGGCTTTGGTTCACTTTTTATTCTCCATAGGCCTATGATTTATTTTTCTTAATCCCGATACAGTAGTTTTTTGAACTCCAATTCCGTTTCTAATCAATGGCAAATGATGAGCAATATATGCACCTATAGCCAGCATTTTATGGTGTTCATGCAGTTAGCAATTTGTTTGTTGTGAGAATTCACGATTCCAACTCGAACCTGACATCGCCTCCAGCTGTGTGTGAGCAGCAGCTTTTGCAGGCAGGAGTGGGATCAGTGTTTGATTTTAATGTATTTATTCTTTTGATAACGTTCACACTAAGAGGTAGAAGCTAGAACCATGAACTCTAGCAACAAACTAGGATTGCCAACTATGCATCAACACCACAAAATGCTCTCTCTCTCTCTCTCTCTCTCTCTCTCTCTCTCTCTCTCTCTCTCTCTCTCTCTCTCTCTCTATCTCTGTATATATATATATATATATATATATATATATATATATATATATATATATATATATATATATATATATAACTCAAATTCACTGTACTTTGGTATATTTCTTTATGCCTAAGGACCACTTAATTGTATTTCCCCTTAGGTGTAAGTTATTCCCAAGGTATAGTGAATTCGATATTGAACCATATTTTTACCCTAATAGGCTTTGTGAACATGAAAGTTCCGTGCGTGTATATGTGACAAAAATTTACTTACAAACATATCAATATATCTATGAATATGTATATTATATATATGTGTGTGTCTCTGTATGTATCTATGTATGTATATAATTACAGTATATCATTATTTGTAGGGTTAGGTTGTATACATAGGCGAAACGTTTCTTGACGTACTGTACAACAGTACCTACCGGGATGAAACCGTAAGCCAATTTAATGGTTTCACTTTTTCGAGATAGATAGAAAGGCGGGTTAATCAAGGTCAGCGTTTGGAAATGTTCCTTTTGCGAAGTGAACTGGCATCTAGAACCGAAAATTGACAAATATCTTCATCCTATTAGACAGGTCGGATGTAGGGAGTTCGCGCCTCCATTATGTTACTGAAAAATGTCTGGCTCTGCATGTCGGTCAGTTACTGCTGTGGTGTGAGGTGGGCGGTTGGGGGAAATTGGCTGATGTTCGCCTGAGCGCCTTTAGGTGGTGGAGGACTGATACCAAGCAACTTTAACTTTACTCCATCTTTATCAAATTATTTCAAACCATACTCTAACAAAGGTCATCGATGCCGAACGGAGACTGCTCACAGTATTTAAGTTACTGAAGTTTTCATACGTCAATAACCCCCTAAAATTACTGCTTTGACAAAAATAGGACTGAAGATTTCCCTGGCTCTTAAGATGAACTGACGCTCAAGGTTAAAGCATAATGCAAAAGTTCAAGAGAAAATAATTAATCGGCATTTTTTTTCCTACTTCACAAGTTCGAAAGTGAGACTCACCCTACTGACTTCCCTCACTTTTTGGAGAATATTGACCTACTGTGACATACCGTGATCACACATACGCACGTGGACGTATATTCCCAACCATCTTATTTTAACAATATATAAATGAAAAAACGAAACGAGATAGAAACTAAACCAGTGACTCTGTCAAGATTAACAGCTGACAAAATTATGATGAATAAAATCGATGCCATTAAACAGAAATGTCTAAAGAATGGAGTCCTATTGTAAAAGGAAGACTAGGGGTTGATTTAATGAAATCAACTTTCTGCAATTCCCCGAGGCTATGGTGGAGTTACGTAATGGAATTAAGAATTCAGAAATGAAATATTCATGGATTTCGCTGCGTTAATTCCGACCCCGGAATCTCAACTACGTTCTCTCACTTGCTGTTTTATTTTTTCCATCCTTCGTGAGGTGAAGGAATTCTTCTCTTCTCTGTTGGTTTAGGAGTTCTCTCTTTTGCCAGTCTTACTTTCTATCGTATTTTTATGCAGCAAGAGCTTTCCTCCCCTTTCTTTCTTTCTTTCTTGGTCTTTGTGCGAGGGATACTCTTTACTTTTGTATTTGGATAAATGTTTTCCAGTTATTCTAGTTTTTCCTTTTCAAATGGAAAACGGCTCTTTTAGAGGAATTTTTCTGAGCATACATTCTCTTCGGATTCGCCTTCGCATTTTGACGAGAATTTTAGTTACTTGAACATTATTTTCTTCTGAAAGTATTAATATTATCTCGACCTAATTAAAATTACGTCTAAGTTTTAATTTAATGATTTTTATTCTGAGGAAAAGTAGTAAATCAGAGAAAAGATATAGTCCCATAACCACCTATTTAGAGAGAATCTCCTCGGTATAATATCCATCTTCCTTCCGTCTGGCTTTTGACATAAGTTCCCGATTAATCTTGAGGGATCGTCCGCCCAATATTCCGCCCAAAAATCTAATGTTGGTGTTGGAAGGAGAAATTTGATTCTGTACTTTTTCTTTATCAAATATCATTCAGTCATTCATTTCGTCTGCACTTGGTAAGATTGAGCCTTATGAAATTCATATCTATCCAACTCTCTCTCTCTCTCTCTCTCTCTCTCTCTCTCTGATTAGCTAAATATAATTAGTCATGGATCCTAGGGATATAATTTCCATGCTACCATAGTAGAAAAAGTAAGACCCTTTTCTTATTCAGGTTACAGAAGACAAGAAATCGAAAGTCACCTTGAGTCATTACCATTTTTTTATTCCTCTTAGAATTGTTGTTTATAGTCTTCTCTTGATTTATGTCAATAACATTGATAGACATTTCTTCGAAATCCAGAACTAACTGTTTATTCCTTTACGCAACACAGTAACTTTTAGGACTGTGAACGTCATTATCATCTCATTTTATATTAAAACCTTTGACCGATTGTCCTTGTATTAAGACTCGCGTGAGGGACGTTGCAATCGCGTGCTAATGCCCAGTAATGGCAGAGTCTCATGTCATGTCGTGTGGTATTCACAGCCGGGGAAGGAGAAACGCCGCTGTTTTATGCTGAGTCTTTTGAGAGTCTAAGTTTAGCTTGACATGAACAGCGATAATCATAAGATAATGGATATCATTTCCCGACTGCTGAGTTGGTGCTGCTGGTTAGGTTTGCTTGACGTTGTCTGGTGAATGAACCATTGTAGCGAAATTCGTTGATGGAATTTTAAGAAAAAGAAAGAGTGGGGAACAATGAAGTGGGAGTTAAATAAGTTATGGAAGAACAAACAACAAAGTTTTATCATGTCGTATAAAGTTAATTCAGACTAATGTGTGCAATCAAAAATGTTCCCATACAAATATCAAGTCCATACTCCATCTTTTTTCCTTTCAACTTGTAAAGAAAGTTTGCGCCAACGTTTTTGTTCACCCTCGCAGTCTGAAAATAGTCATGGAATAGCTCCTTCAAAAATATAAAATAAAAAAATCACATAGTAAGGAAAAAGCCAAAAAATTAATTAGTAAATAAATGGAATGCTCTTACTCCAAAATTTTGTATCCGGGTTTTGCTTTCAGATGTACTGTAGGTGAGAAGGCGTGGAAGACACGTAATAGGTAGCCATTGCTGCCCTGTATTTCCCATGTTGTCCTTGTTGTTTGAGATTACAAGTTATGCACATTGGCTCATGTTGGTGTGGACACTTTTATCCCTTGGTAAAACCACCAAAGACTGCTTACATTATTTTGTAAATAATTTCAGGTCTAGAACAATCATTACATATATTTTTATATTGCTTATGTAGTCGTATTATACTTGAGTAACCTCTTTCCTTTCTTGTTTGTTGTCTAGCAGCCTTCGGCATTCCTCTGTGTGTTCACTTCTCAAGCAATTCCACATCAGTGATTTGGGTCAGTTAAAACTGGAAGAGAAAAAATCGAATGGTCGACCTTAAAGCTATCCCTCGCACCAGTATCTAAGGTTAGTGACTGCTATGAGACCCTTATTTTTTTTTAATTTTCACTTAGTACCTTCATAAGTTGTGCACGGAAGACAAATCTAATTATTGAAATTCCTCTTCGGCTTCAATTATTTTGAGACCACCTCCTCGGTGTTGGGATTTTAGACTTTTACTACAGTCATTCAACTCAAAAATCTGTTTGTATATAAACTGATCTTGTTTTTGTCATAGCACCCAACAACTTCCTATGGGCATATGTCAGTTTATCGTAAATCCTGAGTCTTCATCGTTTAGGCCTACTGCATTTGGTCAGTTTTCCTCTAATGTTGAATAATAAGGAAGTATTTTCTTAGTTCTCTTAGAATCAGGTTTCATTAATATCTTCATACAAGTCACCCTCTGCTGTCCTTTACTTTCCCAATTTATCTGATAAATACGAAGTACTTACTCGTGCTCATTCTGTGAAAAAAAAAACTACTTCGCAAAAATCTCCGACCATCAAATTACAGCGGAAAGTATCTCTAAAGAAATCTCAAGTTTGAGCATAACTTGCTACAATTCAAGGATGCGGTTATTCACCTGATTTAAGCTCTCATAAACTTAATTAAGCTCTGAAACTTTGACGGTGAAAGCTCGAGGGTTTTGTAGATGAAATGATACAGGCTACAAAAAAATGGAAAGTTAGAAAAGAGAGCAGCTTTCCTCTAATTGATAGAGAAGGAGTATGAAGAATGGAACGCGTTTGAGATGAGCATCTTTTATTAACATCAGAAGTTGGAAACTTATATCCGAGAAATGATGATATACTGTGACGAATTTTTCCTTTCATATTTTGGCGGACTTTGATAAAAAACAAAGAAAATCTTTATCATCCTAATATTTTTGTCACAATAATGCGGTACTTGAGTTGATTTAACCCTCGGAAATAGGAAGTTGAAACTTAGATTCCTGCCAGTTTTGAAGCCAGAGAAATCGTCATTATTCCTCGGACCATTTCTACTGCAAAGAACGATCCCGCATAAACAAGATCCATAGATGAATACAAGTTCAGGTATTGGGTGTAATGGGTTGGGAGGAAATTTCTGTATATCATGAGGTAGACTGTGATTTTTAGGCTGAGTTGCTCAACTGAGAAAGAGAGAGGAAAGTGACCATAACAAATATAAAGTCTATTACTTGTTTACAGAAGTCAGTTGTTCTTAGTTTCCTTCCGTGTTATAAACATATCCGTGAGAGTCAGTAGATATCCCATAGATCTTTGGAAATGGATATTAGTAGCGATATCTTTGTAAACCAATGTTAAAGCTAGATTAATATGATCTAAAACCAAACAAAATACGATTGATTGCTATAACTTCTGAATAAGCAGCAGCGATGCCCTTCACAAATTACGAAAATAATTTTTGACAAAATTTACTGCGGAAAATGAGTGAAATTGTGTCACCTCCAGAATCGCCTTCAAGGCGTAGTTTAGTTTAGTGATGAATGACCATCACTATGCTGTAGTCTTCACGGTCCACTGCCAGTCTAAGTCGAATGTTTATTTCCTTGAAAATGAGTGAACAAATAAATGGGAGGTGAGCATTTTCTGAAGAGGGTAACCCCGTAGAGGGGTAGGGACAACAGTGCACCTCTTGCATTGTCATTCGTTCCGATTTTGATGTTCATGAAGAGATGTAATTTAGTTGACCGAATATAAATATAAGTAAATGATGAAAATACGAAAATCCTTGGGTCATTTAATGAATTTTAAAAACAACATTTTGAAATATTACTTCACTTATTCCGATTTTAATTTTTTTATGTATGTATGGATACGTGAATAAGTGTATTTATTGTGTGCATGTGTTCCAGTGCGGAAGCGTGTGCCTTTGTGCGGTTTTTAGTTTAATTTTTCACTCACTCGTCATCACACCGAATGAACTGTTCGGTTCCAGAGCTTGGCCTCAGGCCTAGACCTGGAATTTTATTCTAACCCTTCAGGCCAGAACTATGAGAGCTGAAAGTCAGCTCAGTGGTCTGGTTAAACTACTTTAATAATAATAATAATAATAATAATAATAATAATAATAATAATAATAATAATAATAATAATAATAATAATAATAATAAGGTGCACTGTAGGCACTATTTAAGGTTCTCTGCAACGTCCCTTTGGCCCCCTGCTGCGATCTTTCATTCCTTTACTGTATCTCCGGTCATAATGTCTATCTTCCATCTTACATTCCACCCTCTCCTGACAACAATTGTTTCATAGTGCAACTGCGAGGTGTTCCTCCTGTTACACCTTTAAACCCTTTTACTCTCAATTTGACACTCAGCTCTGAATGAACTCATAGGTCCCAGCGCTTGTCCTTTGGCCTAAATTTTATATACGTGTTCTAAAGAAGAGTAAAGCTGGCTCGGTGCAATCTTCGTATTAAGTTTTAACGGGAAATTATGCAATAGACGATCCATTTTGAGTAAATTGAAGATTGTCTCTATCTGGGAATCACGAATTCTTAATATAAAATGTTAACTTAATTTCAAATGTAACTTTAATGAGAGAAACATTCTTTCCCAACCATTTTTGTTACTTTCACTTTTAACTAATTCTGGTGAAATAAAAAAGAGCTGTTAAGTTTGTTGAACTTTGCTGACAGGATTTCACCAGGTTCGATTTCGTGAATTAAGTTTTCTTTAACCTTTTACCTCCCAGGTATAGAATCATTAAGCAAAGCCAATGAAATTTTGTGAAAATACTTTATTGCCATAAGTATACGGCTGTAGAAAAAATTGTCGATATTAATTAAAGGGGTGCCGAGTTATGGCACTGTTCCCATATGGGAACGCTGGGACTACGTGTTTTTGCTGTATTTTACCAAATTTTCAAAATTCATACATAAACGTTATAGTGACCGTTTTTCTCTTTCTACTTGGCAAAATCTGAAGAACTGGAATAAAAATTCATGTTATTTGTTACAATGTTGCAGATGTAGCCTCTCACAAACAAATTATTTTGACACTGCGCGGTAAATTATTGCATACTGTGTACCTTTATCAAAATGTAATCGAACTAGGCATTTTTGGTATCTTGCATTTTACCTGCAAACAACACATCTTCCTTGCTTGCAGCTCTGCTTTATATGGCCACTACCATCATAGCGAATGTCAGTGGGTAGTTCTGTGATCTTACTTTAGTCAATGTCTGTGCGTGGAGCTACAGACGTCAGCAAACAGAGCGTTATTTCTCTCCTGAAATCATCCGCGAGATGGCAATGCAAACGCCAAGTAGCAATCACTCACAAATTAAGTGCATTGGAAAAGAATGGCCAGCACCATTTCTTACCCCTGATCCCTAGTCTGTACTTGGCCAAAAGACGATCCATTAGGTCTACTCCGCCCATTCCTTCATTGTGTTTGTGTACATGATGTGGCATTTCTACCTTAGTTTTGGGTGTATTCTTCACATGACAAGTAGCTTCATGAAGGGGCCAGTGAGTCTCATGGTTGCTTGCAATCGTCACAATAGAGTTGTCATTCTATTTACACAAAAATTCTCCATCACAGCGAAAATCAAATTCTCCTCTTGTGCTTTTCTTCATGACTGCATTTGGTTTCATCAACTTAGCAGCACCAGCAGCCCTGTTATCTCGAACAGTGCCAGTAACCTTGATGTTCTGCTCAGCAAGGGACTTCAGCAGATCATATGATGTAGAGAAGTTGTCAAAGTACACTTCATGTTTAGTGACTGCCGAACAAGACTCAATGGCCGACATCATGTCTTTCACGCCACGGGTTCCAAGAGGAAGTTTTGTCTGATCGGGCCCTTTGCCTCTGTAGAGCTTTAGCTTATGAGGGTAGCCATCACTGCTACAAAGCGCCCATATCTTGTAACCAAATCTAATTGGCTTGCACCGGATGAGCATTTTTGCCAGTGTCGTCCATAGTATGGCACCATGGATTCATCCACGCTGAGCTTCTCATGAAGAATATTGTAACTTTTGAGATTTTCATTTAGGATTGTGTAGATGGGCTCAGTTTTGTCTAGTTTATTTCCTTATGGAAGATTGTTGTTGTCGACAATGTGTATGGCACTTTACAAGGCTTGAAACTGGTTGGGAGTCATAGCAGAAGTAACAACTGGAACCCCAAGATCAGGCTGAGTGGACCTGAGGGAGCAGTAGTGCCTTTCCTCTGGCAATCTGTGGTAGCCAGAGTGGTAAAATGACAAGAAATGCCATTATTTCATCATGGGTGACACTGAAATGTTGCAGGTTTTTGTCCCTCTTGGCCTACAGACACGTATGAGTAACAATCATGTCCAAAATAGATGGGGTGAAAATACATGTCCGGAGCTGGTATGGGAATAATGAGCTGGATCAGGAAAGACTCAAGTGTCTTTATGGGATCATTTGGCAAATGACGCCTAAATTCATACTTGTTTTCCAAAATGAGGTACGAGATAATTCTGCAGGCTGTTCAACTTCATCATCTTCACTCACATCGCTTTCGTCCGGCTCCAGTTCACCAACTGGTTCAACTGCTTCCTCATCACTGGACATAACATCACTAAGATCCTCAACATCAGTGTCGACATTCTTATCTCCACTGTATGTATGTATGTATGTATGTATGTATGTATGTATGTATGTATGTATGTATGTATGCATGTATGGCTGGATGGATGGATGGATGTATGTAAGTATATTAGTATGGATGGATGTATGTATATATGTATGGATGGATGTTTGCACGTAGCCTATATATGTATGGATGGATGGATGTATGTATATATTTATGAATGGATGTATGTATATATGTATGTATGCATATATGTATGTTCCTTTTGTTCCCACGATCATGGCGTTCCCATGTGGGAACAATCAAATATAAAACTCTCTTACTGCTTTATTGTGATTGAAATTTTATCAATATATAATCATATACCTTCGTTTTGGGTCTGCTAAGTGCTAATAACATCCCAAGAAATCAAACTGCAAATTTGTTACCAGTTTGCTGCTCTTCTAATCCAGGAGACTAAAAATGGCAAAATGTACTAAAATGTCGGAAGAGAGCACTGTCGTTCGCAAAGAGTCAGAGGAAAAGTAACTTGATAGTGTCAGACCTTGGCCTATACTGTATCCCTGGATATTAATACTTTTCAAATTATTTTGTTGAAACAGGGTCAAATCAAGGATACAAATTATGTTCCCACATTGGAACACTGGGAGGAAAAATGTTAAAGAACAATTTAGTGTCATAGAGATGATTTTCCTAAATGAATGTTGCAATTTCTCAGTCAAGTAGCATTTTTTGCTTTGCCGAAGAACCTGGTCTTCCTTCAACGATAATAATCCCATTCAGTTTATTTTTTTCGTTATAATTTTAATAGATCATATAAATTATTTCATACACGTAAGACATGAGAACAGTTACAGGTGTTCCTTTGGTAAAACTACAACCCTAACATTCGCAATGCCAGATTTGTTTACACAATCAGTCAATTCCTTGCCTGCTTTAATGTAAATAATAATTCGTTACCATATAAGAAAAGGTCGGTTTTAGTCAGGCGCCAGTTTTGAGTTTCATCTTCCTCTAGTGTAGCCTTTTTCTTTCCTTTATCTTTTTTTTTCTTGAAGGTTGTCCCGATAAGTCGAGAAATATTGAAATTCAATTTGGATCGATGAGACTTTGAGGATTCCAGGTCTTTGTTCCAAAACTTATCACAGAAGTCACTTGCGCTTCTTTTCGGATTCTTTTTCGGTTCGGTTTCTTTTTTGAATGACCATTTCTCTTAGAGATGCATTTTGTTGCGTTTTTTTTTTTTTGTTTGTATATTACAATTCAATATCTCCAGATTTAAAAAAAATATTTAAAAAGGAAGCAATGTTTTTTCCTGAAACAGTCGATTAGTATACTTTACGGAACAGTCTACTAATCTGGTTGTAGATTATTAATAAGCATAAAATTTTACTCTATTCCAATTTAAGCTAAGCATGTTTATCTATTATTTCATGTACTTTATATATATATATATATATATATATATATATATATATATATATATATATATATATATATGTGTGTGTGTGTGTGTGTGTGTGTGTGTGTGTGTCGCTTTGTTTTGCTTTATATTTTATATCTTTGTACATATCTAGCGTCATTTTGCTTTGTACTTTCTCTTTTAATGCAAATAAGAAAGTCTCTCTCTCTCTCTCTCTCTCTCTCTCTCTCTCTCTCTCTCTCTCTCTCTCTCTCTCTCTCTCTGTTCATAACCATAAGTTTATGGTGGACAATCCCAACGCGATCATTTCTATCGCAGGAAAGTAGGGGAGCGAGACATTCCCTTCCCTTCCCTTTTTCCCTTCCATATTTCTCTTCCATATTTCGGGGAACATTTAACCATTACAGAACGCCTTCATATTTATCGGGTGTCTCCCTCCTGCTTCCCTTGGGCCTATTTGTTGACCCTTTTCGCTTCATGCTGAAATGGACAGACATAATGACGTCGTTACTGCCAGCTCCAATTTTCGCATGTTTATTTGCGCACCAAGTTCGCCTAACATCTGAAAGAACCTCCTCCCTGAAAATCCCTTTGGGTTTCTGATAACTTAAGCATGAGTTAACATATGGCAGTTAGCTGATTGTGTTGGAGCGTAGCTGAAGTGCTGTAGGGCATAAGGTTAGCAACCGCATCCCAAATTACCGGCTGTACAGAAGAACGGTATGATCTCTTGGGGCAAGCTCTATTTAGTTGCATGACCCAAATGGCCTCTGTGAAATTATGCGGCTTTGCTTTGTCTCCACAAGTTTAGACTCTTCTCCAGACTCCATTCTCATGGCTTTCGTCCAATATGTATATGTATATATATATATATATATATATATATATATATATATATATATATATATATATATATATATATATATATATATATATATAATAAAACTGGAATGGAGAGAGAGAGAGAGAGAGAGAGAGAGAGAGAGAGAGAGAGAGAGAGAGAGAGAGAGAGAGAGAGAGAGAGAGCGATTTGAATCCGTTTTGATAAAAGCGGGAATGGAATAACCTCCTTGGATCTTCTATTTCTGCCTCTAACGTCGTCTCATCGTCATTAACTGTTTTATATCTTTTCCCTCGAGACTTACAACAGTATTCCTTGGAAGTCGTCATTTTGGTTGGTCTTCACCTGCAGATTATTTCTTCTTCCTGAAAGCATCTATTTTTGATGCATATATATATATATATATATAAGTATATATATATATATATATATATATATATATATATATATATATATATATATATATATATATATATATATATATATATATATATACATACACACACGTCTGTGTGTGTATTTGTGTATAAAGATTACCCAAAACTTCTGTCATAACAAAATAAGTGGTTTGTTACCCATTTTCTTCAAGTAATGATTTATTCAGTTTCCAACTATTTACTTGGGTCCTTTTTGATTTGCGCTGGCTTTCAAGGAACGGTTAACCTGCAGGCTAAGGTTTATCACTTATTAGTTTTTCATTCCTTCGTCCCCAACTAAACCGTTTTGAGAAGAATTTAGAACTGTATTGCATTCATTTAATACTAACGCATATCCGCCTACGCATTATGTACTTGGTTTATTTTATGGCGACGATTTCATTGGAATGATTATTAACGACTGCGCCTGTCACCGTTCTATTATAATATCCCTTTGGTGTTTAGATCATAGAAAGAATTTAATCATACTCTACTTCTTACTGCCATCTAGCTGTCGCTTTCTGACCAGCCCGTGTACGAAAGTCTGCTTCTTCTGTCATCCTTGGCCGCTGAAAGTAGATTTGCCGTCGGAACGCCAGAGTGACCAGACCCAAGACTACTCCTTGAGAAGGGTACCAAAGTAGAAGAAAGTTCTTTGTTCTTCGTGTGTTGATTGGCTTCCAGTGCAAACGTATTGGTGCGACGTGTGCGGGGTGTTCGTCGTTTGCTGTAAGGAGGGTTTGCTTATTCGAGTTATAATTTTTTTCCTTCATTTCTATGATTTTCACATATCTGGAATGTCATTGAATTTACAATCCAAATGACTTTTTGTATTTTTATTTTCTGAATTATTACCGCAAGCCGTATTTATTTCAATGTTTTACGGTTGGTGAAAGCAATAATTTTTTTTTTTTTTTTTTTAGATTTCTGGGGTCTGCTGACCGTCTCATCACCCACACCGGAACTTAAAGATGACGACTTTTCGGACTCCGTTGGTAACTATTTTTCATTCAAAGTGAAGAGGTAAGGAACTTTCATCTTTGAATATACTTAAACCACACACTTTGCAAGCTAATCCTCCCCCTTCAGGGGCGGAGCCTCTGAAGGGGGAGGATCTCTTCTGGCGTACGGTAGACTAAGTCTACCGTACGCCAGTAGGGGGCTTGCACACACACACACACACACACACACAAAATAACAAAATAATTAAGTAAATCAATATATCTTGGTAAGTGAAAGCTTTGGTCTTGTTAACATATAGTAAAGCACACCAAAAGGGCATTTGCGGTTGTTTTTCAGAACTATTGCTCATAATTATCGTATCTTTAGTACTGGTAAAACTTGTAGAAAGACCCAATTTTTATGGATTCAAGATAGTTTCCTTCTAAATGGATTAAAACTTGTCCTTTTTTCTAATCAATGTAATTAAAGATTTATTAGTTTATGTATGTTAGATTTTTTTTTTTTTTTTTTTTTTTTTTGTCAAACAATATTAACCGATTTTCCTCTTCTTACAGGTTCAGCTTGACTTCCCGGCCTTGAAATGAACGAAACTGAATGGTGGTTTTGGTAGTATTAGCTCTGCTAGAATACGGTTTTAATTACTCTCGATAAATTTAAACTTTTTACTTAACCCAGATAAGTTGACGTTCGCCTATGAATGTATTTTCTGGGATTAAAGAAAATACTTGCTACTGGTAAGTTGTTTACTTCGAAAGGACTAAAGCAAATTGTTGAATGGTTTGTTTTGGCTTTAAAATTGTGAAATGCAGCTGTTGTCTTTGTAGTTGTAGTTGTGCAGTTAATCAAATTAACATATATGAACGATTTGCATTTATATTTACTCGGGTAAGGTTTTTCTAAGGAACAGTAAGGCAAGCTATATGCTGTCTTTGTACATTGTTTCAACTATTATAATTGTAATAGGCGATGGTCTTGGAGGAAATTGATGGTTGACTGCCTTCCGGTCTGGGAATCACGTGCTGATGGAAATGTTAAAATTTACAATTAAAAACATGAAGGATACTATGACGAATTATACTGAATCCTCTCGATGTTAGTTCGAGTACCTTGAAAAAATGCGCTGCTCCTTGTCTTTTTAAGTTATTATTCAGGGGTTAACCGAATGTTTGGCATGTGTGCCTAAAATCTATAAATCAATCAATCAGTCCGATTTATATGGAACAAGGTAACAGGGGCCATTGACTTAAATTCAAGCTTCCCAAGAATTGTTTGAGAAGTTCCAAAGATAATAGGCAATGCTGAATCCATTAGCTTAGGTTAAAACTGCACTAACTTCGGTGTTTGTGAGTAGCTCATTCACCTTAAGAGAAGAATGTACGGAACAAACTAGTTGTCGAGTTTTAAAGCTTCGTCATAAAGGTGTAAAAGGTTTGAATTTTTGTATTATAATTTAACCGTCAAGTACAGGAAAGAGCTAAGATCACCAGAGGCTTCGTAGTTCAAGGGAACGGACTTGGATGTCTGCTTCCCTTCCCAGCGCTGAATGACCTCGTAGGTCCCAGTGCTTGGCCTTTGGCCTAAATTCTATTTTTCATTCCATTGTTGCGCCCCTTCCTTGCCAAACCTGAAACCTCACTGGTAAATCTAGTGAAAGAGAGAAACGTTTGAGAACCAGTGTGCGTGGGATTTGTGTATGCTGGAATAAAAGACAAGAAAGTAATTTAAGTTCGCTTTGTAAAAACAAAAGCTACAACCTCCTTGGACTTTGGTACCTCTGTTAAAACGTTGTCTCATCATCGTTAGGTTTGTGATCCATGTCCCTCAAGACTTGCAACAAAGACCCTCGAAGGCAACAGACTTTTGATCTTCGTCTGTAGGTCTTTGCGTCTTTCTTAAGAGTAAAACTGCTTGTGGGGCTAGTATCTTTTTTTTTTTTTTGTTACTCTTCTAGTCTATTCGTGATATTAGATAAATTATACGTAAATGAAATTATGAAAATATGCTCGAATGTTGCAAAAGTATATTCGAGTGTTTTCTCGTAGGAGCCAATAGAAGATAACAGTAAAGTTCTTATAGTATTTTTGTCAGTACTCTGAGACTGTACAAAAGTAATTAGGGCTATTAAAGAAAATGAAAACAGCCAGAACTCAACATCAGTAGCATCGACAGTAATAATGATGGTTAGCTATCGAAAAACATGAAAGAACAAACAAAGCGGTGTTAGCCCTGGTAGGAGAGTGGTGCCTCGGGGCTTTTCAGTACACCTCACTCTGAGCACTGTAGCTTGCAAAACTTGGTTCCTTTTGCAGCATCCCTTCGGCTTCCTCATTAGGCCGTTCTTTTAGCTGCAACCTTTCATTCCATTTTTACTATCCTCCCCGCCCGTTCATATTCCCTCCATATTACTCTGCCCTATCCTAACAATTATTTCAACATCATTCTCAGCGCTGAATGACCTCAGTACTCATCCCCACTTGGTCATATGGCGTTCGGCTAAGGATTTTTTATGGGCGTTATGGTAGTTTATTCCCAGTCCATTTCGTTTACGTCTGTGTTAATGCTATCGAAAACTTCTCTTTGGGAAGAGAACTTCCTCGGTTACATTTCCCCCAACAACCGCGCAGCCAGAGAAACGCTTTACTAAGGAAAGTTGGCCTTTAAGCGGAGATTGGCTCTTGTCTCCGGGAGAGGGCCTCGGGGCTTTTCCCTTGGGAGTTCAGTGCCTTCTTTTTGATATGAGGAAACGCCGCCTGGACCTCCATTTATTGGCCTTTATTTTTTGTTATAGATTTTTATTAAGAAAGTCTCCTTAGCAAACTCCTGTATTTTTGTTATTCTCCTCTTTTTGTTATTACAGATTTTCCCCCTTTTTTTTCATATATCGAATTGCTTCCTCATTAGGCCGTTCGGAGTTTTTTCAGGACGGTGTGAGTTTGGAGGAAACTGGTTGTTTTATAGTGGTCACTGTTTGCAATCCTCCCCCTCCTCTTATTTCACAGGAGTGTTTACGCCACGGTCACATTTTCTGGGCTGGAGATCAGGTTGTTCTCCCGCCCTGTGACTTTGAGGACGTTTCTTGGGCAGCCGAAGTGCAGGCCAACAGCAAATGGGTACACGCACCTGCTGGAGTCATTACAGAAGGCTGTGTCCTTGGAATAGCAACGGCAGCAGGACTTCCTAACGACCTTTTATATATATATATATATATTTTTTTATATATATCTTTTTGATATATATATATGCTTTATTTTTGTGTATATATATTTATTTATATAAGATTTTTGTGTTGATACGAATATCTATTTTTATATATTTTGTTACTCATCTTTTCTCCACTTGATCATATAAAAACAATAATAACAGCCATTACATCAGCAGTACCTCAACCAGCACTATCTTTACATCAAAATGAAGACAACCTTCCCTGACCACCACAACCAGTCCTGACAACAACCACATTAGTAAAAAATCAATTCACAAGAACACTTCCAGTCAGGAAGGAAACTATGACCATTAAGAGCTTTTGAAAAATGTCAGGAAGGAAAGCTTACCAGGAATGAGGATAACAGACAACGAAAATCGCTTCTTTCCGGCAACCGGAAACAAGCAGTTGAAGATACAAACAGCCCTGATCATCCAAGAGGCAAATCTAATCTTATCATTTCGGCCGTCTCCCGCCACGTTGTCCCAAACGAACGCGACCACATTAATTTCCTTTCGAGATACCAATTAAACGCGGTAGCTTCTCCGGGGGTAATGGTCAACAATGCGAAATGAAATATAATGTAATTAAAGCATTGTTTCATTCTGGGAATTAACTGAGCTTCCGACTTATGACAAATTACAACGCCATAAATTCGGGGAATTAGGGGTTGCAATGATATTTTGTGGTAATGGGGATCTAAAGTCACGGTGACTGCATCTAGACACCAAGGTAAATAGAAAGCTTGTCTTTATAAGGGTCTCGTTTGCTTACTTCCTTATATTTACAGACAGAGACTGATCTCATTCCAACAATAGATTTGATGGTTTGGAAAGATTGTTGCCATAAGGTCAATTCTTACAGCTTTCATTTCATGCAGGTTGACACAGATAAAAAAAAAAAAAAAAAAAAGCTGCCTTCAGCTCAGAGAACCCCCTCATAAGGCGGTAGTTCCCTTAGTCCACCTCGCGGTTCACTGTACACATTACCAATGAGTGTTTACAGCGTTCATTCACCCACTACTAGCGTCCACTTTTCAGTCTTTTACTTTACTTCCATTCCTGCTTGCTTTCTCAATCTTACCTGCCCAATACCTGTAACTGTTAATTTTCAGCGCAACTGTGGGGTTTTCTCTCGGTTATTGACAACTTTGTACTGCGTCTCCTTTCTTTTCTGGAACTGTACGTCTTGAAGTCCAACCACTCCAGCTGCTTGTTCTTTATCTCCTTTCTTTTCTGGATCTCTACATCTTGACGTCCAACCACTCCAGCTGCCTCTCCTCACTGTCTTAAGCACTTCTTGGCTGAGAGTGCCCCAGTTTTGCCTTGACATCCTAAATTTCATAAGTCATTTAACTAAAACCTCAGTGAAACAAAGTAAAAAAAAATAAAAAGAAGGTGATTTTCATCACGGAATTGTGGAGACAACAAAAATAAAGAATAAGATAAATGAAAGGATAGTAGTTCTGCAAAACTGTCTGTGATTACGTAATGATATATCAAATGACAAGCTAACAGTGATTTTATGATACGGAAAAAAAGGTCTTAAAAACCAAAAACATTTTTACTTCAGAGCCGAATGAAAAACAGTGTTAAAAACCAAACGGGAAGGCCACAAATAAAAGGCATATCGCTCTCATATTTCCTCAGATACGTAAACACACAAAGCCAAAAACTTACAAATACTCACTTGAGTCGGTGAACCTCCTGCAGAAATCCCCCGGTGATTGGCTGTTGTCTGGAGGAGAGGAGCCAAGGGCTTTGCCATCGGGTGCTCATTGACTGAGGAATCGCCTCGACCCTTTTTATGGGATGCTTGCTTGTGAAAAACCTTCTCTCTCTCTCTCTCTCTCTCTCTCTCTCTCTCTCTCTCTCTCTCTCTCTCTCTCTCTCTCTCATATGAAAATACACACAAGCCTTTTATGAGCTTTATCACACCATTATTTACGGAAAGCCATTGTGCAAGGCCCATGTTGTCATAAGGCCATCTTAATTCAGACCATCTGCCATCCAAAAACGATATGATATTTATCCCATACGTAAACGGTTTATATATATATATATATATATATATATATATATATATATATATATATATATGTGTGTGTGTGTGTGTGTGTGTGTGTGTGTGTGTGTGTGTGTGTAAACTGTTTACGTATGGGATAATGTCATAGTAACTAAACAGTCTTGGTTTTTGGATGGCAGATGGTCTGAATTAAGATGGCCTTATGACAACATGGGCCTTGCACAATGGCTTTCCGTAAATAATGGTGTGATAAAGCTCATAAAAAGGCCTGTGTGTATTTTCATGAGAGAGAGAGAGAGAGAGAGAGAGAGAGAGAGAGAGAGAGAGAGAGAGAAGGTTTTTCACAAGCAAGCATCCCATAAAAAGGGTCGAGGTGATTCATCAGTCATCAGTCAATGAGCACCCGATGGCAAAGCCTTGGCTCCTCTCCCCCAGACAACAGCCAATCACCGTCTTATTAAAAGGCATGTTTTCACTTGTAAAAAAATCTCTTAAATCTATGACTACGACTAAAAATACCAGCAGGATTAAGAACTACTTTCTCTGTTCTGAAATTGTAACTTTTAAGAAACATCACATAAACTGAAAAAGCTGCCCAAAATCCTTTAAGCCTAAGATGTACTGTACATCAGTATTACCGAATGTGGCTCTGTTTTTGTTTCGTTTCTGGTTGCGGTGCTTGTGGAAGTTATGTTGCGAGGATCCTAGATAACTAATGTTGTGTAACACTGTTCATCGTATATGTATTCCTTATAAGCATTTTTAGACATACTGAAATTTATTATTATTATATATATATATATATATATATATATATATATATATAATATATACATATATATATATATATATATATATATATATATATATATATATATATAATATTTATATATATTATATATATATATATATATATATATATATATATATATATATATATATATTTACATATATTTATGTATATGTATATATACATATATCATATATATATGTATATATGTATATTTATGTATGTATATATACATATATATATATATATATATATATGTATATGTTATATGTCTATATATATATATATATATATATATATATATATATATATATATATATATATATATATATTATAAATTTCAGTATGTCAAAAAATGTTTTAAGGAATACATATACGATGAACAGTTATACATTAGTTATCTAGCACCCTCACAACATAAATTCCACAAGCACCGCAACCAGAAACGAAACAAAAACAGAGCCACATTCGGTAATACTGATGTACATCTTAGGCTTAAAGCATTGTGGGCAGCTTTTTCAGTTTATGTGATTGTTTCCTAAGTTACAATTTCAGAACAGAGAAAGTAGTTCTTAATCCTGCTGATATTTTTAGTCGTAGTCATAGATTTAAGAGATTTTTTACAAGCGAAAACATGCCTTTTAATAAGACGGAGTGATTTCTTAAAATTTTCAGAACACTATACATTGAAAGATACCCAACCAGTAGTAATGAATGACAGTTTTACCAATCCTGCAGGTTCTACTTGTCCCATAGTGAGAGCAATGTTGAGCACTTCTCTACTCTGCGGTGTGGTAGACTTACCTTCAACTGAAGTAACTAAATGGGACGCCTGGGTTGGGAGCACTGGTAATGCTATGGTACTACCAGTTTAATTATCATCAGCTGGACTTACATACTTGGCTTGGATCTTGGTATGCCTTTGCACCTTGGATTAAAATGAAATACTGGCTTCAGGTAGGTTATATACTTCCAGAAAACTAAAGTACTTCACTTAGGGGTTTACTAACATTCTAAAATTGCCTAATATCAGTTTGCATCTTTATAAATAATTCTTAAGCATTATAAATGTGTAATTAATAAGTCATCGTTTATCAGTGAGCTACATTTTTATTGTTACACAAATTTCAGTCCATTCATAACCCAAATTGAATGTTTTTACAAAATGCCCTGAGTGTGGAGTGCGAAAATGAACTGAAGACCTGTTACGAAAGAGTACTGGAACTGTCATACTAAGACTGGTGATTACTATATATGATTTGACCAAAAGACTTTAGTGAATTAATTGGGATTATAAGTTGTTTCTGGGAATGAAATGAATTATAAAGTTGATATAAATAAATTTAGTCAGATCCGTTACAAAGCATGTAATAGTTATTCTGGCAAATTTAATTACCATATTGTTGTTCCTTATTCCGAATGCCTTGTTCAAACAAAAAATTACAAGATTGTTTTTGTTGTTGGTAGGTTTCAAAAGAAAACTAATTTGATTTAAAAGGGCTCAGAACTGGACCTGTTCTGGTACAGTTTGTTTCATCTTTAAAGAGAATATATCACGAATTTGAAACTGCCTCTCTAAAATTAAAAAGTTTCATGGGTTATTTGGTGTAAAGACCTCTTGTATTGGAATTAACTGACCAGTAAGTACCTAAATAAGTTACAAGGTTACCAGAAGCTCCACATCAAGGGAACAGTCTAAGATCGTTCTTGCCATTCCTACATAGAGCCAGAACCTTTCGCTAATAATCTCTTTGCTGTTAAAGAGAGAAGCCGAAGACTAATGAGAACGCGTGCGCGTGTTGGGAATAAGAGAACGAAAGTATTTGAGCTCTCTCTGATAAAAGAAAGATCTATAGCCTCCTTGGATGTTTCTGCCTTTGATTAGGGTTGTCTCATTGTCTTTAGGTTTGTAATCTTTTTCCCCACAAGACTTGCAACAAAGGACTTTGGAAGCAACAGTCTTATTTGGTCTTCGTCTGCAGGTCTTCGCTTCTTTCTTTAGAGGAGCACTTTTCTGAGCGTCTGATATTTGTTTGGTTTTGTTATTCTCCAGGTCGTTTCATATAAAACTAAATAATCGCAGTCACATGAATGAAATAAATTATTTTTTTTTAAATTAAATGTTTACAAGTTTTGTTGTACGACCCAATCAGTAAAGCTCATATGGAAGTTGACACTACAGTGCAAAAATTGAATAGTTAGGTGTATTAGAAAAATATAAAATTTGCTAGAACTGCAGTAGTACCAACAATAATGACGGAGTACTTTACAACGTCGAAGAACAGACAAAGTGAGTGTTAAAGCTATCGAAAAACACTTTAAAAACCCAAAACACCTCTTTTCTCTCCTTGAAATAGAAACTAACGTCGAAAGGAAGACATGGGATAAGAGCATAATCGCTAAACTTCCTTGAACAAACACACAGGAGCTGTGCTAGGAAAGTTGGTTCTTGAATTCTGCGCATATTTGGCTGTTGTCTCCGGGAGAGGATCTCGGGGCTTTTCCCTCGGGTGTTCATTGCCAGTAGGAAACGCCTGCACCTTCTTTCTTGGTCGCTTGCAGAAGTCTCCTTTGTCCTTCTTTCGCCTCTCTTTGTAAATACAGAATTCCTCCTTTTTTCTCTCCATATATTGAATTTCTTCCTCATTAAACGGTTTTATTCAAGACTGGGTAGTTTGGAGAGAAAAAGGTTTGCAACACTTGACTCACATTTTCTAGCTCTGTGGATCACTCCCTCCAGCGCCCATCAATCCATCCAGAGATAAATGGATACTATAATAGTATGTGCTGGAATCAGTTAAAAGGCATGTGGAGATAGCAACCTCATTCCTAATGACATAATGTGAAACCAAAGGGCTGTGCCTTCCATGTGTCACCCTATAAAGATAAAAATGGGTGGATGTGGGTTAATTTGGCTTTTCCTTAGCAATACTCACTTCTGGGTGTGACGCCCCTACCTAGACAAGTTAGGGTAGAGGAAACTCTTTAACCTTGGCAGAAAACTCTTCTAGGCGAAGGACACTCCAAAATCTAATCAGTGGGCGGGAGGGACCCTTTAGCCTTGGTAGGTAACCGTTCCGAGAGGAGGTTACTCTGAATACAAACCTCGTTCTCCAACCTTGAACTGTGCCACAGCCATTGCACCGTGGCCTTCTATGGTCTTGGATTTAAGTTTCCTTGCTTAAGGTTACAATCAGGCTTTGTCCCTTTTTATTCACTTTCCAATTTTTTCGGATGTATGTCAGGCTGATGAGAAAGCAAAAATTGCTTGGTGGATTATCAGGCAAACATCTTCTCCTTTACCTAATCTTTTCCTCTCAGCTTTTTATAATTTCTAAAGCCGTGCTGACTGCCCACCCCCAGTTGTTGTGGCAAACCTGGCTGTTTTCTGTTTTGCCGTACAAGGTGTCCCAGCTTCACTTTGTCGACCAGTTGCCGCAGATGCTTTTTAATGACATATAGTCACCTTTATTAATCCTTTCATTGAAATTATTGTAAATAACGTAAACACTACTGTTGTTGACTTTATAGTTTGTTTTCCTGTTGATTTTTACTATGTTGTTGTTGGGAATCTGTTTATAAGATTTGTTTCTTATTTTATTTTGTTAATTTTAATTCTTTCGGGAGACACTGAGCTTAAACCTGGACCTCTTACTCGAAAAGAAAATTTGCGGACTACTTTACTTAAATATTCGAGGCCTAAGGTCAAATTTTCTCGAACTCCAGAGTTGTTCCTGTAACTACAGTTTTATGTTTTTATCTGAGACACTTGTAAATAGTAACAAGTCAAAGGTTGAATTTTTGATCCCAGAGTATGGTGGCTCAGATTTTATTTATCGTAGTGACATCCCACATGAGCAAAGTCTGGATGACCTATTTATTGTCAGAAAACCTTGGAGTGTAGTTGCCATGAAGTTCTTTGTTTTAGGATTTTCAGTAAGTTATACAATGTTCTTGTTTTGCTGTTTACTGCAGTCCAAATTTTGACGATTCTGTGTATGACTGACTCTTGGAGATAATTGGTATGGCTCAATCACAGGATTCAAGAGCTTCATTCGTTATTTGTGGAGACTGCAGTGCAAAGCGCAGAGAGTGCTTAATTAAAATTCCATAGATCGGTATGACCGGTCTGCTCTCGGATTTTGTGTATCTTCTGATTTTGCCTAAGTAATTAAGGAACCTATGCATACTTCTGATAATAGATTAGACTTTATACTCACAGATGTTCCAGCTGTCGCCAAGTCCAAGGTCTGCAAGTATATATGCACTTCTGACCATTGTTCCATTGAGATGGACATATATGTCAATCAGCATATTCCCAATGCCACCATAAGAAAAACGGTCTGGGTGAAATCTGGAGCCAATAGGGATCGCATTATTGAAGCTTGTCAGGTACTTAATATTTCAGATGCTATATCAGATCCAGATCCCAAGGGGGTAAAGGAAATGCTGATGGTTATTTTAGTAAGGTCTGTCCCTAGAAAGGTCATCAGGATTGGGAAAAGAGGCCAGCAATGGTTTGATTATACATGTAGACGAGCTTACCATGACAAACAGACCAAATATAACACATGTAGACGAAATCATTCACATGAAAAATACACCCTTTATATTGAATCTCTCTGTGTTGTGAACAGAATTTTCCACAAAGCTGAGAAAAATTTTAAAAATTCCTTAAAGAAGAAACTTGAAGGATTTACTCAGCCTGATCTTTGGTGGACCAAACTGGCATCTTCTGTCTTCGGGTCCAGCTCATCTTCCATTCCACCACTACTAACAGATAATGATAGATTGGTTACAGGCCCTAAGGAAAAGGTTGAACTGCTTCATCGAGCTTTTGAAGCTAATCAGTCAGCTGAGGGTGTCCCTCTCCTGATACTTGTCATCCTGAACCTTTTCTTGCAAAATTTGCATTTTGCTCCGGGGATGTTAAGAAAATTTTTGTTAATTTTGATAGCTGGGGTGAAGATCCTGATGGTTTCTTCCCTTTCTTTTTAAAAAGGTTTCTTGTGTGTTGCCTCCCAAGATTAGCAGATTCTATAAATTTTTATATCGATGTAGTATCTTTGTGGATGAGCGCAAGCTTAGTAATACAGTGCCTGTTGCAAAGAATGGTTTATCTGCAGACTGCAGGAACTACAGACCAATTGCTATTCTCCCTGTGGTCTCTAAAGTTGCTGAAAAACTTTTTTCCAGGCCACTTGACAAGTATGTGAAATCCAAAGAAATTGTTCGCTGATAGAAAGCAGTCAGGCACCTGTGCTACTGTTTTAGATTTGACGTGCCATTTGCAAGAGAACCTTGATAAGATTTCCTCCAAGGAAATTTAAATCCTCATAATCTTTTCCCGTACGACAAATGGGATTAATCTTTTATGTATGCTAATCGTGCCAGCATTGGAACATCGTTACGGTTTATCAGTATTAAAAGATGTACAAATAGGATTGCTAGTTGGATTTTCCTTGAAAACTTTTGATGTTTATATTGTATTAACTTCTAACATGGTTATCTGTCTTTTGATTCCATTTTATCTCTTTATCTTTTCACTTGATCTCATTATCGACGTCCATTATTTCCTGTCATATTCGAGAGAGCAGTGTCCCTTGATTAGAGCATATTAGTGGATTACTTTATGAGTTTGATCATTAATTTTGTTTTCATCTAAGAGAAACCTGAAGGTAAAGAGACAAAGAGAAGTGCAACTTTAACCCAACTTCACAGGTGTACCGCCAGTATATTGTCAGTCAGTTAACCAGGTCCCTGGCGCGTAACCTTCATTATCCCTTCAGGCTTAAAACATCTTCGGTCAAATAAAGACGCGTCTCCTTTTCGTTTCCTCGACGTCTCTCAACCTGCTCTTACCTTTCGCATGGGAATCGAGAATTCGGAAATGTTATTCTTTGGGGATTTTCAGTTTTGGTTTCTTTAATCTTGGTGAATCCTCAACATCCTTCTACGTTTCTTGACTCTTCCCGATTCCTCGGACTGAGAGGAAAGTCGTACGTCAGAAGAAGAAATGAAATCACTGAAGGTCTTTCTCGCCTGTGAGGTCGAGAAAGATCTTTTTAATGCTTCTTTTGCATCAGCATTTTCTGTGTATACACGGTGTACCTATGTATGGACGCATGCACTGTATATGCTTATCAGACGACCACTGAGGCAAAATCGTTGAACTTGTTTTGATGAGATTTGTTTGTCCGTTCTGGTCATCAGCAGCTTGCAGCTACCGATATAAGGCGTCACTTAGAACACTTCTGTTTCATGTTTCAGAGGGAGAACCAAGGTTCAGTTCCTGACCTCGCTGAAGTGTAATAGGCACTTCCATGAAACCCTCTGCGCGTGAGTTGATCTATATTGTAAATGATGTACTTTGTAGTAAATCATTTATGCACGGAGTTACAAACCTTAACTCAAAACACTTGCTAAGAACTGCAAGGCTAACTCCATGTGGATCATCTCCTAAGGGAATGGCATCTGGTGTATATATATATATATATATATATATATATATATATATATATATATATATATATATATATATATATATATATATATATATATTTGATGACTGCTGAGGTGTATTGGGGCGAGTATTCTATTGGATCAAAAAGCAACAAGTAAAAAGTGCGCCGAAGTTTCTTCGGCGTAATCGAGTGTTCTGCACAGCGTATAATCAAGGCCACCGAAAATATATCTATCTTTCGGTGGTCTCGGTATAATGCTGTATGAGCGGCGGCCCATAAAACTTTCCCTGATTTATCAAAATATAATGAGTCATGAACCCTAGGGCTATAATTTCTATGCCGCCAAAGCAGGGGAAAGTGAGACCGTTCTTTTCACATACTGGAAGACATGAAGTCTAGAAATCGAACATCACCTGGATCATGACCATTTTTCTTATTTCCTTTTAAATGATTATCGTCTCCTCTTGCTTCTGTTTACTTATGCGTGTATTTTTCCTTTTTGTTCATTAATTATCTATTTCATGAACATTGAGGCAGGTGTTACTTACAACCATGTCAGTATTTTTCTACATCTCATTATGTAGACAGGAAAAAAATATTTTTTTCTAAGAAGATGGTTTAATACAGTTCTACAGTTCGTGTGGCAACTGATGCTAGTTTTTGCTCCTTGACTCTCTATTTGTCAGTCTATCCAGGTAACTCTGTGTGTGTTCCTCCGCAAAGTACAATTCTGCTCTCTGGCCTCTGTTATCACAAAAAAAATATCTTTGACTAAGACAATGAAATGTCAGAGGTATGCATTTCACAGTGTAGTGGGAGATTTATTGGTTTGAATTTGTGTCGAGGGAGATGATTTTGCATCAGCCTTTGATCCTGTTTCGGAATCGCTGAACGTTTTTCCACACTATAGAAACATTTTCTTCGTCTCGAATAAAATCACTTAAGTAAGTCTCATAAAGACACGATATTGATTTCTGAAGGGTTTCATAAAACATCATCACGACAACACTGATTGACAGACTTTTCTTTATCATTCAAAAGTAATTTTTTAACAATTTTTTACGAAACACAAAAACTTCTTGTACATTGATAGTCGTTTTCGTCTAATTTATCATTAACAAACTTCACGGAGTGTCCATGTATTATGAATCGTGTGAGGGACGTTGCAATAGCGTGCAAATGCAAAGTAATGGCAGAGCCTCGTGTCATGCGGAGTGATCTTCACAGCAGGGAAGGAGAAGCTCCCCTGTTTTATGACGAATCTTTTCAGTCTAAGTTGAGCTCGACATGAACAGCGGCAATCACAAGATAATGGATGTCATTTCCCGGCTGCTGAGTTGGTGCTGCTATTTAGGTTTGCTTGACGTTGTCTGGTAAATGAACCAGCGTAGCGAAATTCGTTGATGGAATTTTAAGAAAAAGAAGGAGTGGAGGACAATGATGTGGGATTAAATGAAGTTTATGAAAGAACAAACAACAAACGTTTATCATTGTCGTATAAGGGTAATTCAGAGTAATGTGTGTACAATGAAGAATGTTCCCATACACATACCAAATCAATACTCCATCTTCTTTCCTTTCAACTTGTAAAGAAAGAGTTTACACCAACGTTTATGAGCACCCTCGCATTCTGAAATTAACCACTAAATATCTTCTTCAATAATATAAACTTAACTCAAAAGTAAATTGTAATAAAAAAGCAAAAAATACTAAATTGATAAATAAACGGTACTTGCTTCAGAACTTTTGATACAGATTTTGCTTTCAGATGCAGGTGAGAAGACGAGGGAGGCTTTGAATAGCTGGCCAGCGCGTTTTTTATCTCCCAGTAGGTCCTAGCTGTCTAAGATTAGCAGTTATGCGTATTGGATCATCTTCGATGTTGACACTTCTATCCCTTGGGAAACACACCAAGATTGGTTACAGGTTTGGAAGATTTATATATGACTTTATTTTGCAAATAATTTAAGGACCATGACAACCATGATCATGTAGCTGTATTATACTTGAGTAACCTTTTTCCTTTCTTGTCTTTTGTCTTGCAGCCTTCGACATCCCTCTGTGTGTTCACTTCTCGAGCAATTCCACATCAGTGACTTGGGTCAGCTAAAATGGGAAGAGAAAAATGGAATAGTCGACCTTCAAGCTACTCCGTGCACCAATATCTAAGGTTAGTGACTGCTATGAGACCCTTACTAGTACTTTTCACTTGGGTACTGCATAAGCTATGCGTGGAAGACAAATATAGTTGTTTAAATTCTTCTTCGGCTTCAATTGTTTTGAGACCACCTCCTCGTTGTTGGGGTTTTAGACTTTCACTAAATAATTCATATTAAAAATATCTGTAAATAAACTTATCCTGCTCTTTTCAAAGCCTCCAGCAACTTCCTTCACTCTTCATCGTTTCCTGTTTTCCTCCTTGGGTGTGCTAAAGAAGTCTTGTTTCTGTTAGAATTAAAGTTCATTAATATCTTCATGCAAATCACCCTCTGCTGTCCTTTTCTTTCCCAGTTTATCTGATGCACACATTCATCCTTCATCCGATGAAAAATATTTACCTAGGAAATATCTTTGAACATCAAACTACTCCGGAAAGTACCTCTAAAAAAAAATGTCAGGTTTGAGCATAACTTGCTACAGTTCAAGGATGCGACTATTCACTCGATTGAAGCTTTCATAAATTTAATTAAGCTCTGAAACTTTGACGATGAAACTTCAAGGGTCTTGCAGATAAAATGATATGGTCCGTAGAAAAATGAAAATTTAGCAAAGAAAGCGAGATTCCTCTAATTAATAAAATAGGGGTCTGAGAAACGGAAGGCGTGTGAGCTGAGCATCCTTTAAAGATATCAGAAGTTGGAAACTTATACTCGCATCAGGGAAACGATGATGTAACTAGTTTTTCCTTTGATCTTTTGGCGGACGTTGATAAAACCAAAGAAAAACTTCATTATCCTAATACATTTTGCCACAGTAAAGCAATAATTTACTGGACTTAACCCTCGGAGATGGGGAATATTCAGGTAAAGGTGAAAAGGGTCGGAAGGAAATTAATAATCCCATTTTCCGAATTATTCTTTATATCCCTGAGCAGTTAGATTAGTCATGAGGTAGACTATGACTTTTAAGATGAGTTGCTCAAATGAAAAAGAAAACAGGAAGTGGCCTTGATAAATACAAAGCTTATTGATTATCTGCAGATGTCAGCTGTTTTAAATTGCTTTCCCCATGTTATAAACTTATATCTATGAGTCAGCAGATGTTCCATAGATCTTTGGAAACGGGTATTTGTTGCGATATCTTTACATATTAGTGTTAAAGCTACTTTAATATTCTCTAAAACCCCAAAAATGCGATTAATTGCTCTAATTTCTGGGTAAGTAACAGCTATGCCCTTCACGTATTTCTGCAGTCATTTTTGGCAAGATTTGCAGCGGACAATGAATTGGATTTTGTTCTCTGAAAAAACGATTTGAAAGCGAGTTTTAAATGATGAATAGCCATCACTACATCCTTTATGGTCCTTTGCCAATCTTAGCCCAGTTTGTTTATGTACCTGAAACTGAACGAAAAACTTGATGAGTGGTGAGCATTTTCTAAGGTGGAGCAAGGCTACCTCAGCGCTGTCTTCATATTAGAGTTTGCCTGGCCCTTATTTAATAAATTGAAGTTTGGCTGCTGTGTTCTTTGGGAATCACGAGTTGTTAGATAAAACTGTTAACATAATTTTTAATCTAAAATTTAATAAAACATCTTGGATGCTGTGTAATGGATGTTCTTGATGTTACAGTTCGAATACCATAGTTCTTAATCTGTGGAGCTTTTGGCAAATTATGGAAGTTAAAAAGCAAAATAAAAAGTCACTAAAGTCAAACCAAATGTTAAGGCGGGTGACAGGAGGTTTCTCCCGGACTATAGCGTCGCAGTTAAGAACATTTTGGTCATTTTACCCATAAGGAAACCGCCTACATAAACCTAAAACCTCAGCGGTAAAAGCGGATTAAGCTCTCAGATGGAGTGTCCGCTCCTCCGTATTTATCCCGCATTTTCTTTGTTCTCATTTCTTCTAAATGCGACATCGATAACCTTTGTGTTTGTGTGTGTGTGTGTGTGTTTGTGTGCGCATATAGACCAAAAGGAATTATTTGTGTGTATATGTATATATATGTATATATATATATATATATATATATATATATATATATATATATATATATATATATATATATATATATATATATATATATATATATATATATATATATATATATATATATATATATATATATATATATATATACATACAACAAACAGGAAGGCGGACAGGAATACTCTTGAATAGTCATTTGATTACATGTTTAATCCCGACGTTTCATAATCCATGATTACATCATCAGGGTTCTAGAATTAAAAATACAAAAAGCATTGACAATAAAAATTACAGAAAAAATTGTCAGTGCTTTTTGTTTTTTAATTCTAGAACCCCTGATGATGTAATCATGGATTATGAAACATTGGGAATAAACATGTAATCAAATGACTATTGTCAGAGTTTTTTATGTTCTGACTTTGCCTTTGTATATTTTTTCTGTAATTTTTATTGTCAATGCTTTTTGTTTTTTAATTCTAGAACCCCTGATGATGTAATCATGGATTATGAAACGTTGGGAATAAACATGTAATCAAATGACTATTCAAGAGTATTCTTGTCCGCCTTCCCGTTTGTTGTCTGTATCGCTCATTCCTGTCCCTTGCTCATTGGTATACTGTATATATATATATATATATATATATATATATATATATATATATATATATATATATATATATATATATATATATATGTATATATATATGTATGTATATATATATATATATATACACACACACACACACTACTTTAGTATCTAAAATGATAGTCTATAAAAGAAACACAAAAGGAAAGGTATGGTTGACCCTTTACAAGTATACAGATGTAGAGATTTGATAAGAGATAGCCTTTAACAATCTTTTAATTGCACTATCTGTTCCAGAATAAGATTGCTTCCACACTTCCTATAACCCAAGTTGATCTTACTGAAAGATTTTGTCAGGTATTGGGGTCGCGTCTTTAAAGGACTGAAATTCCAGCTGGTATGATTAGGATTTAACTCGCGTCATTATAAAGCCATAAAATTCGTTTGGTCTTTCATCTTTATCTTTAAACAACAGCTTTTGCATATGTACATTGTCATTCACTAGCCTCCCCTGTAAAGAAAGTACGCCCAGAGGTGTTCTTCCTGCTTCAGCCATGGAAAAAGCGGAAAAAACTGAGACTTGTTCTCACTGCTTCAGCCAGGTCGGTCGCATACGACATTCACAATTACTTTGCGAGAGAGAAGATGAACAGTGGGCCCTTGACCGATGTGACGAGAGTTCACGATCGGCCATGTGAAGCTACCAACATTCCAAGAAGGACAATAGAAAGAATCATCAAGGAAGGGTGAGATACGGAAGAAGATTTTGGAGAACCAACGTTCAGTGGATATAAAGTTAGATGTAAATCATTTATAATAAAAAGGAAAAAGAAAGAAACGAAAGCGTGAGTGGAGGGATTGGTCTCCCACCTTCCAGTACAGAACTTAATCCGGCTTTAGTAAAAGCTGATGAGATTTTTCCCTTTGTCTACAAGGGAAAATGTCCTCAACTTTTAGATTCAAATACGAAGCATTCTGATGGGATCTTCTGTCATCCGCCTTGACATTTTGGTTTGACTATAATTGCGAGAAGTTTTTTTTTTAATATTATGGATCAGAAATTACCTGTCGAGTATTAATGTTTAGTCAGCTTGAGTTGAAATAGTACTTAATTTTAATTTTCTGAAAAGAAAACTATTGTGCCGGCTTTGTCTGTCCGTCCGCACTTTTTTCTGTCCGCCCTCAGATCTTAAAAACCACCGACGCTAGAGGGCTGCAAATTGGCATGTTGATCACCCACCCTCTAATCATCAAACATCCCAAATTGCAGCCCTATAGCCTCAGTATTTTATTTAAGGTCAAAGTTAGCCATAATCGTGCGTTTGGCAAAGATATAGGCCAGGCCACCACCGGGCCGTGGTTAAAGTTTCATGAGCCTAGGCTCATACCTAGACCACCGAAAGATAGATCTATTTTCGGTGGCCCTGATTATATGATGTACAGAAAATACGATTGTGCCGCAGAAACTTCCCGCATTTTTTACTTGTTTTCATTGGCGTTAACTGACCAGGAAATGCATAAAATGAGAGTCAAGCGGACCGAAGGCCCCTCAGGTCAAAGGATCAGCTTCGGATCATTCAGTCCCCTTCTTTACTGATCCTAAAACCTCACTATTAAAGCGAGTGAAAGAGACAAACAAGAGACACATGACAGTGCATGCGTGCATGTTTGTATGTTTTATTTGTTTCTCTTCTGCTGTATTCGTAATATTTAATAATCTACACACACATATGAAATAAATTATATTTGAAAAAAAAAAAAGTTTCAAAACTTTTCTTTGAAGAACCAATAGAAGATGTCCTTCAAGTTCGTAAGGCAATTGACACGCCATACAAAAATAATCAGGCCTGATAAAGTAACATAAAACAGCTAGAAGCAATATCAACAAAATGACGGAGTTGCATATAACATTTAAAGAGTTTGTTAATACCATCGAAAAATGCTACAAAATTCCGAAAAATAGTTTTCTGTCCCTGAAACAGAAATTAACGGTGAAAGCAGTGGGATGAAAGGAACATAGCCCCTTACATTTCTTCGAACAACCACGCAGCCAGAGACAGACAAACTTTAGCAGGAAAGTTGGTCTGTAAATCCTGAGGAGAATGGCTGTTGTCTCCAGGAGAGGATCCTTCAGGTGTTCAGTGCCACGAGGAAACGCCTCTGCCTTCTATATTGGTCACTTGCATATATATAATATATATATATATATATATATATATATATATATATATATATATATATATATACATATAATACACACATAATGTAGTGGTACTGTATATTTATATATATATATATATATATATGTATATATATGTGTGTGTGTGTGTGTGTGTGTGTGTGTGTGGGTGGTTTATAAAAATATCTGTCTATTACTATCACTTTAGTAAAGCAAAATAATAATAAGATAATAGAAATAAGAAAAATACAGAAAAATTAAAATCAAAATAAATAATAAATGCGTATATGCCAATAGATAAAAAAATAAAATTAATAAAAAGGTCAAAGATAAATAAATTCACGAAAACACTTCCAGTCAGAAACGAAATAATGAAAGCGGAATTAAGACTCGTTGACGAATATCTTGAAGAAAGTTTATATTAGTAGGCAGAAAAAAACAGTAATTTTATTTTAATATGTATGTCTAGAACACCTGGAAACAAGCTCTAGTAGAAGTAAACAGCCCCGATCATCCAAGAGGTAAATCCAGTCTATCATTCCGGTTGCTCCAGGCCACATTCCAAAAGAACGCGACCACACTAATTCCCCTCCGAGCTACCAATAAAATGCACCCACTTCCGCTAGGGTAATGGTCGGTTAGGCGAGGTGAAAGATAATGTAATTAAAGCAGTATTTCATTTTGAAATTAACTTAGCTTCCGACTTGTCAGCAGAAATTAAAAGGCCTTATGTTTGGGGAAATAGAGGTAGTTTCGTACTCGTGTAGTGAAATATTGCCAACAACAGGTGATTTGGAAGTATTGTTTGTCATATGGTCGACTCTTAGAACTGTAATTTGCTTCATACAGTTTGACACAGATCCAAAAATAAAAGGTGTTTTTATATCCGAGAACTAAAGTAAAAATATAAGAAAGAATAAAGGTAATGTTCATTACGAACTGTTGAGACAAAAAAAAAATAAAGAGCAAAACCAATAAAAGAATAGTAATAAGCCCAACCACATAAGCAGAGCCAACTGTGATGACGTAAATATCTGTTACATCAAATGACAAGCCAATAGTGTTTTATAATACGAAGTATGAATTCTAAAAAACACCAACAGATGTTTACATTTTCATTGAATGGAAAATAAGGTTCAAGGCCAAACAGAAGGAAACAAATAAAGGGCATTTACACTTGCCCTTTCATTTCCTCGAACAAAGAACCAAGTACTCGCAAATACACATTCTGCCAAAAACTCACGTGGGTCGTTGGCTGTTATCTGGGGGAGAGGCACCAAGGGCTTTTCCTTCGGGTGTTCAGTGTCAGAGGATCGCCTCGGCGCTCTTTACTGGACGTCAGTAAAAGCTTTCCTTCCTTCTCTCTCTCTCTCTCTCTCTCTCTCTCTCTCTCTCTCTCTCTCTCTCTCTCTCTCTCTCTGTTGGTATAAATTATCTTCCCTTTTTTATTCATTTGGGATTTTTCTGTCTTCATGAACGCGGAATTTCTTCTGCGTTTTGGCTTGTTTTGTTTAAAGGAAATTTTAAGGAAAAAATTGCCTTGTTTTGTTTAAAGGAAATCTTAAGGAAAAATGGCCTTGTAATGTTTAAAGGAAATTTCATGAAAAAATGGCCTTGTTTTGTTTAAAGGAAATTTCGTGGAATACTGTAAATGGCCTTGTTTTGTTTAAAGGAAATTTCTTGGAATAAATGGCCTTGTTTTGTTTAAAGAAAATTTTATGGGAAAAATGGCGTTATTTTGTTTAAAGGAAATTTCATGGAAAAATTGCTTTGTTTTGTTTAAAGGGAATTTTATGAAAAAAAAATGGCCTTGTATTGTTTAAAGGAAATTTTACGGAAAAAATTGCCTTCTTTTGTTTAAAGGAAATTTCGTGGAATAAATGGCCTTGTTATGTTTAAAGGAAATTTCGTTGAAAAAGTGGCCTTGTTTTGTTTAAAGTAAATTTTATGGAAAAAATGGCCTTCTTTTGTTTAAAGGAAATTTTGTGGAAAGATGGCTTTGTTTTGTTTAAAGGAAATTTCGTGGAATAAATGACCTTATGTTTAAAGGAAATTTCGTTGAAAAAGTGGCCTTGTTTTGTTTAAAGTGAATGTTATGGAAAAAATGGCCTTGTTTTGTTTAAAGGAAAGTGTAAAAAATGGTTTTTTTATGAAAAAAAATGGCCTTGTTTTGTTTAAAGGAAATTTCGTGGAATAAATGGCCTTGTTTTGTTTAAAGGAAATCTCATGGAAAAAATGGCCTTGTTTTGTTTAAATGAAATTTCGTGGAATAAATGTCCTTGTTTTGTTGAAGGAAATTTCGTGGAAAAAATTACCTTGTTTTGTCTAAAGGAAATTTCATGGAAAAATGGCCTTGTTTTGCTTAAAGGATATTTCATGGAAGTAATGGCCTTGTTTTGTCTAAAGGAAATTTCATGGAAAAATGGCATTGTTTGTCTAAAGGAAATTTCATGGAAAAAATGGCCTTGTTCTGTTTAAAGGAAATTTCGTGGAAAAAATGGCCTTGTTTTGTTTAAAGGAAATTTCATGGAAAAAATGGCCGTGTTTTGTCTAAAGGAAAATCATGGAAAAAGTGGCCTTGTTTTGTTTAAAGGAAATTTCGTGGAAAAAAATGTTTTGTCTTTCGTGGAAAATGGCCTTGTTTTATATAAAGGAAATTTCGTGGAAAAATGGCCTTGTTTTGTGTAAAGGAAATTTCGTGGAAAAAATGGCCTTGTTTTATCTAAAGGAAATTTCATGAAAAAATGGCCAAGTTTTGTCTAAAGGAAATTTCGTGGAAAAAATGGTCTTGTTTTGTCTAAAGGAAATTTCGTGGAAAAAATGGCCTTGTTTTGTCGTGGAAAATCAAAAAATGGCCTTGTTTTGTTTAAAGGAAATTTCATGGAAAAAATGGCCGTGTTTTGTCTAAAGGAAAATCAAGGGAAAAGTGGCCTTGTTTTGTTTAAAGGAAATTTCGTGGAAAAAATGGCCATGTTTTGTCTAAAGGAAATTTCGTGGAAAAAATGGTCTTGTTTTGTATAAAGGAAATTTCGTGGAAAAAATGGCCTTGTTTTGTGTAAAGGAAATTTCGTGAAAAAATCGTTTTGTTTTGTCTAAAGGAAATTTCATGAAAAAAATGGAAAAAGGCCGTGGAAAAAAAATGGTCTTGTTTTGTCTAATTTCGTGAAAAAAATGGCCTTTTTTGTCGAAAGGAAATTTCGTGAAAAATCGTTTTGTTTTGTTTCTGGAAAAAAAGTTTTGTCTAAAGGGATTTCGTGGAAAAAATGGCCTTTTATTCTAAAGGAAATTTCTTGGAAAAATGGCCTTTATTCACCAGGCCAGCCAGCCATTGTGCAAATGCCATCGCTCTTATAAGGCCAGCTTAGTCTTAAACCAACCACGAGCTGCAGAGCACGACTGCTTGGAATCATAGTGTTCTTTGTCTCGTAACTGCTGAACTGAGGGTGACCCCCCTAATTAAGTGTTTCATCGAATGTATGTATGTACATAAATTAATATATATAATGTGTATAGTATATATATATATATATATATATATATATATATATATATATATATATATATATATATATATATATATATATATATAATGTAGGTATACATTTGTATATTACTTCTGAAATATGTTTAATTATGTTCCTACGGTTATTTCTTTTTACCAGCTAAGATTATGGTTTCAAATCCTTAGCAAAACCCAATACCCTTTGCACATGACGTGAAATTCAACTCTGATCAATGACCTGGATACCTGGCTGTCAGTTGAACGTGGTGGGTCGTGATAGGGTTCAAAAGGAAAGATTTTGCAACCTCACCCCAAAATGGCATATCAGAGATATACATACATACATACAAAAGTGATAATAATATATATCATATATATATATATATATATATATATATATATATATATATATATATATGTATTTGTATTTATATACATATATATATATATATATATATATATATATATATATATATAGAGAGAGAGAGAGAGAGAGAGAGAGAGAGAGAGAGAGAGAGAGAAATTAAGTATATCTTAGTTTAACCACACCATTGAGCTGATTACCAGCTCTCCTAGGCTGGCCCGAAGGATTAGATTTATTTTACGTGGCTAAGAACCAACTGGTTACCTAGCAACGTGTCCTCCAGCTTATTGTGGGATCCGAACCACATTATGACGAGAAATGAATTTCTATCACCAGAAATAAATTCCTCTAATTCTTCATTAGTCGGTAGGAGAGTCGAACGCTGTGCCAACAGCGTGCTAGGCAACAGCTCTACCCAACCCCAACCCCCAACGAAGAGAGAGAGAGAGAGAGAGAGAGACGTGAGCATTAATGTGTCAGCAAATGCTCATAAGGAATACATATACGATGGACATATGTATACAACATTAGCTATCTAGCACCATCACAATAGCAAAGGTTCCAAAAACCCACAACCAACAGCAAAACAACCACATTCATTGATAAGAACAAGAACGCCAAAGGTTCAATCAAGAATCCAATATAACTTCACCCGCCTTTATTGGACATCTCAGATTACGTAAAAATCAATGAGAAACGAAGCAACGGCTAGGATTAAATTATCCCCTTTCTAGGTCAATTCAGCGGGTTATGTCGACAACAACTACGAAAAAGAAAATAAACAGCCACCATCAAAAAACCCTGGCCCATATATACGCCATTAACCCCATATCCCTCGACCACAGCATCCCAAACAAACGCAACCACACCAATTCCCTGCCGAGATACCTATTAAACGCGCTGGCTTCTTCCACTCGGGTAATGATCGTCCGAACGAAGTGAAATATTATTCATTTAAGCTTCGTTTCATTTTGGGAGTTAACTGAGCTTCCGGCTTGTGAGGACTGATTAAAACACTGGACGTAGCTGAAATGAGATATGATGATGATTTCATTCAATGTTTCGTCCTGTCATTCCCAGACAAGAAGAGTAGCCAAAGGAGGACAAAAGGCTGATAATCCACGAAGAAAACAAGATTTGAAACGAACTTGCTAAGTGTAGCACCTTTCCCACGTACAAAGGAAATCCCAGAATTCCGATAAGGATTAGAATCTCTCGAAATTATATATATTATTCTCTGAAGTGATGAACCCGATGTTACTTTTATAATTAATGATTAAATCTTCATTAGAAATCTCAGTGATTTCGTGGCTACCTCTGAAACATTCTGGAAGGAAGATAAGTTTCTCACGTGAGGAAAGGTTTATAACAGTTATTCAAGCATATTATAGACTCTATTCATAAATAAGAAAAATAATATGAATAGCTGAATTATTATTCGTAAGGGATACAAGATCTACCTATGCAAATAAAATATAATAATATATTGCTGAGCTCTCCCAGATTTTACCAATTGTATACAGATTAAGAAAAGATGATTTTTCCCTTCTTCCCTTCGCAAGATTCTGCTATAGTTTCCTTTATCTAAAATTATATTTTTAATGACATGTTTATCTCATGAAAGGCCTCCTCTGTCAGTGATATAATACACTGTAAGGATTTTTCTAAATGATCATTTAGACAAAAAGGGATTTCAAATAATTCATATGATGTCTTTTAAAAATCTTCTTAATCCTTAGGAATTGTTTCTTTTTTGCACTTCTATTTAATCAAGTGGTTCTTATTTTGTTGTAATACGCTGGAGGTTTTCCGAGCGGTCGTTTTGCTCATTTATTTATAGTTCTCGTGCCAAAATTAAAATACCCTTACCGTTCATCATTAATGAAAGAATTATACAAATGGGATTGCTAATTAGACATTCTTGAAAAACCTTTGATGTCTACATTGTATTATCTTGTACCTTGTTTAACTACCTTTTGATTTTATTTTATTCCTTTATATTTCCACGTAATCTCATTATCGCCATCCATTATTTCGTGTGATATTCGATGAGTCCCTTTAATTAAAGCATGTTAATGAATTATTATCGAAGTATGATCATTAATTTTGTTTACATCTAAGGACATCCTGAAGGTAAAAAGACAACGATAAGAAGTGTGCCTCCAGTTTAATTATTCAGGCAGTTATGAGGTCACTGGCATGCAACCTGCCTTTCTGTCCGTTCATTATCCCGTAAGACATCTTCGGTCAAATGAAGACGCGTCTCCTTTTCACTTCTTCGATGTCTCTTACCTATCGTATTGGAATCGAGAAATCGGAAATATTATCTTTTGAGAGATCTTTTTATTCCTTGCTTTTTTTCAAAACTGGAGACTCCTCGACATCCTTCGACGTTTCTTGGCTCCTCCCGATTCCTCGAATTAAGAGGAAAATTGGACATCAGAAGAGGAAATGAGATCACCGAAGGTCTTCCTCTTCTGTGAGGTCGAGCAGATTTTCTCATTGCTTCTTATTGCATAGCATTTTAAGCGCATGGACGTCTTGCCTGTGTACTTATATTTGTATATATGTTTCTTACTCTAAACTCGCCAGAGGACCATTGAGGGAAAATCACTAAAGGTAACTTGACTTAACCTTAGTTCGATGAGATCTGTTGGCCAAATCTGATCATCAGAATCTTCCACTTACCGACATGGGATGTGTTTGAGTTTGTGTGTGCACTTGTACGTATGTATGTGTGTGTGTTTGTAAAAGGAATCAGGATTTGATAATTGCTGAGCTGAATCAGGGCGAGACCTCTGTCGGATCAAAGACGAAAAGTTGAACGATAAAACTTGCCTTCAGTATCATCCCTCGACGGGCGATAGACAGACAGACAGACAAACACACCATCTTCAGTTCCCAGTTTTCTTTCCTCTTTTGCCCGTTATTCTTTTTTTATCTTTTTGCTTTGAGATTCCTTTTCATGCTATGTCTTGTTGTTTAATTCTTTTATCTCCTCTTCTTTCTCATTCTACTTTTCAATATTTTCATTCTTGATGTTGTGTAACTTGGTCAGACAATCAACTATTAAACCTGGTAAATCTGAGATACTGAGAAGCAGCAGTAACATAGTGCTATCATCATGCAAGTGACAAACTCCAATTGTTTTAACGGAAATGTCACCTTTAAAGTTCCAACAAGCTACTAAAGGCTCGATCCATTATCTCAATAGAGTCTAAAATTCCCAGAAACTCAATGAAGACGTCGTCCATAAGGCTTGATAACCAGATGGACCATGAGAGGGTAAAGCCAACATTGTCGTAGAGTCGAAAGTCTTCAGCCACTTAACGGCACTTTCACCATTACAGACTCCTGTCCCTGACGAGGGAGATGAGAAACTTAAACTTTAAAAAATTACGATTACGGGAAGAATCCGTGATGTAATAATGACGTCATGAGACCTCCCCACGATAATTTGTTATCATTGGTCAGGAGTATATATAACGCCGATCAACGAAAGAATGGGGAGAGAAAATAGAAAATAACAAGTGAGGAGTGACGATGATCATGATAAAGTCATTAAAAATTTTGGATGAAAATCCTACATGGAATTGACTTTTTAAAAGTAATTTAACATTAGCAAAGGACTTCTGCATTTTCCTTTCGCGTTTATTGTATTTTCAATATCACCGAATTCATTATTTATTGCATGCATAACAACTTATTAAACAATCTTCAGTATATTTCAAGATAAAATATAAGGCAGAGAGGCAACAAATTACTAATCTCTCTCTCTCTCTCTCTCTCTCTCTCTCTCTCTCTCTCTCTCTCTCTCTCTCTCTCTCTCTCCTTTGGAGTGCGAGAAGCTAATGAGTGGCTGCAAACAAAGGGTAACTCCTGTATTTAATGGTTTTAATTGTACGTGAACGGAGAGTCTTGTATAAGAGGACGCTTCGTGAATAACAAATAAATGACCTGTGAACGTTAGGAGAGAGAGAGAGAGTGAATAAGAGTTGGGATGTACAAAAATGTCCTCAAAGGATATCTAACATCTTTAGATGACATGTACAGGTGTGTCACGGCAGAACATAAAGGTAGGGCGTATACTTAGCCTTAGTGATGAATAAACCTCTTCCTGAGATGAATCGAGGAACCTCAGTTACAGCAACTTTCGAAAACAACTGACAAGATACTAGAATTCTTCTTTAGACTCCCTCCTCTTCCTCCTCCTCCTCCTCCTTATAACATATGGATTAAAAAGTATTGTATATTCCATCACCTTGAGTAGGATGCTATTCCGCATCCCTTCCTCACCAGCTTCTCGTATGAATAAACAGTCAGTTATTAATCATCAATTCCATACTTATTAAACGGCACTTTGAAAATAATCTCTTCATGGCTGACACAATGAGTGTAAAAGCAGGATCATATTAATGACGTCATTTCCTTAAGAAGGCGAAATTGAGTGCCAGTAAATATATTGGAAATCCTCAGGTCCTTAAGCAATCTGGCCGATGGGGTCGCTCTTGGAGGAGAGGCACTGTTGCCAATGTTGGGTAACTGCAAGGACCTTCTTTCTAAAGGGTTCTTCCCCTCTTGTTGTTTAAATGTAGGAGATCTAGTTTTAAGTCCAAGTTCTAGACTGAGAACACTGATTCATGTTAACTGGCGTCTCATTGACAAAGGTTATCGATGCCGGAATCTAACCATATAGGCTATAAAAATCCTTGTTAAAAAATTATGAACATGTACCGTATCATATACTGTCTTTTATCTACTGTGTTTCATTATCTCCCTTTCCCTCATTTGCGTCACCTGATAATATGCAACCAATCAATCAGCTTTCCTCCTTGACTTCTATATTGGCGTCCTGCGTCACTCAGTAATCCTCAGTTCTTGTAAGGTACCAGAATAAGAGGCGATAAAATATAGTAATTTTCCAATTGAAATGAAAATGATATCCCTTCAAACATGAACAAACGAACTAACAAACAAACGAAACAAATACAGGCACAGACCCAACACCTGTCGCTCCCAAAGCGTCAACCTGGACAGCATTATGCAAATGATGGTCATATTACTGGGCCTCGTTTTCAGGGGATTTGCTTTATTGAAATGGAATGCAAACATTTTCTCGCTTTCAAAGGACGTTTTCCTTTTGGTGCTTCTGGCGGAAAACAAGCGAGGGATCAAATAGAACCTCCGTTATATATCGTCATCAGAGGAAAAGGTTAAACTGGATATGAGTAGAAAAATTGAAACCAGAGATTAATGCTTGCTGTTGCAGCAACCTAACTCATGTTGGGATGAATGTTATTTCATCCAGACTTAATTATCTCTCCCTTTGGTTATTCGCGCCACTGAGTTCACCTCACGATCCCTTATGAGTGTAATTAATCTCCAGCAGTTAATATTTCGCTTCAGCATCACGGATTGCCCTCTTTTTAATAACGTTTATTTTATTCATACAATTACGAAGATGTCTTAAGTTTGCCATTTATTTCGTTATTTCATTTTCTGTTTCCAGTCTGTCAGTTATATGAAAATATTATGATAAATAACGATTTGTATTACTAGACTTTTTACAGAGACTGAAAAGTTGGCTGTTCAAAATTTTATTTTCAAAAATTAATTTTCATACGAACACATCTACAACGCATTGTTAGTATCATTTTCAAATTATGACACATTGCGGTTAGGCAGTTTTATTAACTCTTATCAATTAGTTAATACTAGCTGACCAACCCGGCGCTTCTTCCTGGGTAAACTCTGAAGAACTCAGAAAAATTTTCCTACCTCTCCTGTGAATTGTTTTGTCTTGTAAAGAATGTGTACTGTCACTGAAAATTGTTTTCTTTCCTGTGATTAATAATTCTGTCTTGAATTCATTAAAGAAGACTCTGTGCTCGGGTTAAAAAGTGACAGTGTCATACAGACTTCCAAAACGAACAGAAATTCATGTATAGTATACCGAAAGGTTAGTGTGTGAAGAAATTCACTCGTGGAAATGAATAATAGATGAATCTCCGTAGAGACTATAATGACCCTTTGACAAGTTATAGATACCCTCCATGAATAAAAGAATGCCACGTCAGTGACCACATCAAGTCATATTTAAATGCGAAAATCACACAGGAACTGCCTTACCGTCAGCGAAAACCTGTGCTAACGTTAGCATTCCTCCTCCCCACCCTCTCTCTCTCTCTCTCTCTCTCTCTCTCTCTCTCTCTCTCAGGGAGATCAGAATTTAACAGAATGGTTTCACAGCAATAAAAAAAAAAAAACAACTGATGAAAGACATGTCAGCAGGTCTACAGGGACGAAGTGTGGTTAGGGTATACGCACAACTTCAGTTGACCAGAGACCGTTCAGTCGCCTAATATCACCTAGTTTTCAAGACTGGTATTTGATCGTTATCGCATAAAACCTAGATGTTTGTCAGCTTGACAAACAGCTTCAGAATATCCATAAGTTATTAAGATACAGTGTCGTTGGCTATATAAATATTAAATAATTATCACGATGGTAATTTTAGACACCGTAGAAAGAGCTGCAACTGTTTTCGATTTCCTGTGCGTGTTAACGAACGCGTTTCGGTTGCCTTTGGCATTAATGAGGGAAAGTGTAGGCCGAAGTCTTAATGGTCTAATATAGAAGTTGTTGTCGTTATTGGGTTAAGTACTTAGACATGATGATGGTAATACCTCAACGTACTTAAGGATATGTATTTTATTGGCAAGTATAACTGAGATATGTTTGGTTTAAGATGAACAATGAAAAAAATGTGGTAATTTTGTCACAAGTAATTTTTAATGAAGGGGTAGCTTTGTCACAAAAGCGTTTAGTCTGCTAATGCGCATGCACAGATGATAATAGAGTTGTCTCGTCTCGTCGATGAATTAGCTCTCGATCTCCAAAGTTGTGACCCCACCTACGAAGTTTTTTTTCGTGGATTGGGTACTTAAATATGATGATGGTAATACCACAGGGTACTTAAGAATTTGTATTTTATTGGCAATGTATGATTAAGATACGTTTGTCACAGAAGCATTTGGTCTGTTACTACTTTTTTTCGTGGCGAGGCTTGTAAGGGCTGACTGGTGTGGTGGTAGAAGTTATAATTTGAAATACATTGCTTTATGACTGAATGAAGGTAATTCTAATGCAGTCAAACACATCTGTTTAACTTTTTTGGCTATATTAAACTGATTATAGGACTTGCAGTGGGAGGAGAAAAGGTGGTTGCTTTCCGTCCAGGCTACTGGTGACTCCCATAACGTTACTGAAGAAAAGGTGAGCATCACTGGTAAAAACGAAAATTTTATTCAGTTTGTCTGTGTTTGATGTCTGTCACGGGGGTAGGATTTTGGTTTGAGGTATAAACCTTCCTGGGGTCACATAGGGGCCGTGTGCCAAATTTTGTCTGCATCTGTCAAGTGGTTCGGATTTCTGTAGAGTGCAAACATACAAACATTCACACACACACACACACACACACACATATACATATATATATATATATATATATATATATATATATATATATATATATATATATATATATATATATATATATATATATATATATATATATATATATATATATATATATATATATATATATATATATATATATATATATATATATATATATTATATATATATTATATATATATATATATATATATATATATATATATATATATATATATATATATATATATATATATATATATATATTACTAATGACATACATATGCTTGTTAAATGATCGAATTAGAGTTGGCTGGCATAGCACTAGGTAAGGTCATTGAAGAGTCCACATTAACCATATGTCCCTAAAGTTATTCTTAATTTCCTAAGCATTCAACAGCCATTTAAAAAAAAATAAAGGAGCTGAATCAGTGACGAAACGACTCCATAAAATTCCCATATTGTCACCCCAAAAAAATTATAGTATACTTACTGAAACTGAAGAAAACCTTGCCAGACATGACAGGCCAAGATTCCACAAAACAACATTAAAACTTGGTCAGGAAATACGAACACAACGTCCTTTCTGTTTTCTCTGAGGAAGGAAAATGCACGAAATACCCCGTGACATTTAAAAATGCCGATGGGATTTATTCCCCTCTTTAATGCGGAAATTCTGATGCCCTGAAGAAAAAGAGGGAGAGATTGGGACACGACGGAAACTTAATAGCCTTGCGATATAATTTTTTTTTTTTTCATTCCTATTTCTCCCTTACTCTCTACATTTACCTTTTCTGTTTGCATTCCAACGATTTCTTCCTTGTTTAATGGTTTGTTGTTTAACACTAACTTGACGCTTTTCTATTTTCCCTTCGAGAGAGGCCATGAGAGCAATCGTAACCCGCTGTTTTCTTTTGATCCTCTCCCTCTCCCGTAATTTTCGTGCATGGGAGATATCCTTCTCTTTGCCTCCTGTCACACGAAGTCATTTCACTCTATCGAGATGAAAAAAGCATCTTCAATATTTGTCCTCTTTTCACGTCAAAAAATTCTTTTCGCAGTGTATATCCAGATCATAACTTAAAAGCTTCAAATTAAGTTCATAAATAATTACAGACAAAGGAAATACAGCAATGTACCTTATTTTAAGTTATAGTCTTCAGAGCTGAAACTCGAATGAATTTATTTGAAATAATTTATTCGAAAGGCCTCCGTTATAATTATAAACTGCATTTTAGCAATATTACATGGATGTGAGCAAGTAATGTTTGACACGAAACAAATGTCAGTTTTGAACGAATGATAAAAAGAAGATGGATTCCTCTGAAACAGGAAAATTATCGCATGTTTCCTCTCTTATGTCGATCAAAATTTCCTCCGTTACGGAAAAGTTTTGAAATCTCTTATGTTCTCCTTAGACACTACAGCTTTTCATTAGACTCCGAATCCCGAATTCCAAAGTCGTCTCCCTCGTCAGGAAGCGAACTGGTAGTTTAAGATTGATTTGTATCGAAAGTACAAATTAACGTGAGAGAGAGATAAATAAACGGAGACAGATAAATACAGTACCCAGTTCATAAGCACGTTAGAGAAATACGAAAGGACTGGAGAAGTAGCGAGTTCGACGTGCATTTCATGTAGCCTTTGTCTAAGTAATGTGGAAGATGTGAGGCTTACGGAGTCTTGAGCAGGGGATAATTCTCTATTTAAAAGTTAAAGGAGGAATGCGGCAGAGAATGCGGTCTTGTTTTAACAAATGCATTTCATCTTAATTATCTTATTTTTTTTTCCATGCCTAACCAATTGTTCTCTTTTTGTTTCAGGCTGTGGATATGGGACCTCCATGGGAAGACAGATTCCAGAGCCATATGAGCTACGGTGACCCTCTGGAAAGCAAAATTGTTCAGATATCGGTGTTCCAGGTAAGTAATCATTAAAGCTGATAAGGGTTAGAAAAGTCACGCGAACTAGCATGCTGATTGTTAAAACATTACTTAGCTTAGAAGAGTAACCCACTTGGGAGCCATCCAACTTGTTCTCAATAAAGAAAGTAAGAAAAGAGAATAAGAGAAAGTATTACAAAATGTTAAAAAAAAGAAATTCCCATCACACTTTGTAAAGATGTTAAGCCATTGTGTATTGCAGTCATAATAGTACTCTCTCTCTCTCTCTCTCTCTCTCTCTCTCTCTCTCTCTCTCTCTCTCTCTCTCTCTCTCTCTCTCTCTCTCAGTCGGTGTGATAATGCCATCTGAATTTTCCTCATGAAAGAGGGTAAAGATTAAAAAAAAAGTCCTCAAACAGTCATGGACGGTGAAGGACAGTTGGATCCTTCGCCCCTTTAGTGAGAGTAGAGGGAGGTTTCGGTCCTAAATGTTGAAATGATATTTTGATATTGTTTCGAAGGGTCCTCGCCCATAGTTTTTGTCTGTATTCTGCTCAGTTTTTGTTATTACTTTTATATTTTCGAGTTATTACGGTCAATTTCATGTTTACAAGATTGCTTCGACGATTGGAACCAGTAATATTTTTTTTGTTAAGGTTATTTTATTTTCAGTTTGGAAATGAAAAAGATGAATTGCTATATTTCGAAACAGATTAGATTAAATTCCAAAAATCTTCTCTTGCTTAATTATTCGATCGTTTTCAAACCGAGGGAGAATTTCATTGCTCAAAATCCTTTCAGGAGAAAATTGGGTAGAATTAAAGTCCTGAAGAAGCAACTCCGTCGATGAGCGTTGATTACGACACTAATTCGGTGGATGAAAATAACCGGAAACATTTTTGTTATACCATTTCAAAATTAGGCCTCATTCAGTTACAGAAATTCATTCTAGTCCTATTCATGTCACAGCAACGGTTTGATGAATCTCTCTTATGCTGATTGATTTCAGATAGAAACGTTTACTGGAAAATAGGAAACGTTTGATCCCGTTCCATTGCAAAAAGAAACCCTCTGAAAAGCGACGCCCTATAAATGTTGGAAGCTTTTGCATTATCTTGTCAAAGTTGACACTTTGGGAGATACAGACTTTGCCTGTTTGTCTCTGTGTCTGTTAGGCTCTTCTGTTCACTTTTGTCTGTTCATCTGTAAGAGAGTAATTTGTTTATTGTAGGAAACAACTGTTTCCTCTACTCACTGTTTTAATTCAACTCATGTTTAGGATTATTGTGTTGGAGATACAGACTCGATAAGATAGAATAAAGCCAGCTGTCTCACTCAGTGAGATTGAAATCATCTGCAGTTAGGAAGAAAAGGAAGTGAAGTGCAGTGGAAGAGAAAAGATCGGACCAGAACCTCAGTATCTCTAATAGTGATTGACTTTTGTTTTTTTTTTTATTACAGTAACCAAAACAACGGTTATCTCACGATAAAAGCCACTGGATACTCAAGGTATTGCCAAGTAAAGGGTTTAACTGAATTCCCAACACGGGCAGCATTGTCTCAACATTAACAGCAAGGGGAATCCAGTGCCTAAATTAGCACAGGACGCTATCTCCTTACGCCAGTGGCGTCATTATTATAATCCAGCGTTTGCATTATATCGTATTAGTCAAGGAATTAAATTCAGTATGCAAATGACGGGACTGCCTGGTATTAATGCCCCCGTGATTGCCTGTTTGTTCCTACGAGGGACTGAAGCTGGAGAGGACTGGTCACTGAATATTATTTCGTGGATCGGAGAAATCTTAGTTTTGAAAAGAACTTGTCAAGGTTTATCATATTTATAATCTAAAATTCAGGGTACAGGAAAAGTCTGGAATAGGAGGTGAGAGAAAGAAAAAGAAGAGGAGGGAGGAAGGGATGGAAGGAGAGAGGTAGGGAGGG
>NC_089788.1:61452047-61469547 GCF_040412425.1 Macrobrachium rosenbergii
TGTCTGACAGTTGGGTTTATTGTGAGGTTCAATAACAATGAGGGTATTCGATTTAATATACAGTGCAGTTCCAAAGAAATCAGTTTGTTATTTTAATTTTCTTTTATAACTTTATTCAAGCTATCTCTCCCGTTTATGTGGTTTTTCAATGAAATGAAAAAGCACCAACTAAATAATCTTCAAAGGATCGACGTCTCTTACAATAAAAGATTTTAGGAGCTCACTCATTTCCAAAACTTCCCCATAAAAGGAATCATTATAGAAAACCAAGTTTCCCTTAGTAAATAGTATTTGGAAGAAGAGATGGGCAAACTTTATGAGATAACTATTTTTGCCTAATTTCAGAGAGTGATAAATTATTTCCAGAAGACGCTATCTTATACTTTAATCTCTTTCATCTCTTGGTGAACATTGATAAAAATCCAAAGTGATTCTCCTTCAAGATGCAGTATTATACATTATTTTATTTCATGATATAGCAGTTACAGAGCCAAGTTATTGAACCAAGGGGGGAATCATCATTATAGTACGGACCATTTCAGCTGCAAAGAACGCATCACATAAATAAGGCTCACTGTCGGAAATGGCAGCTGATTACGCTTTCAGGTAAAAATGAAATTAGTCTGGAGGGAATTTATAGGGCTTCCTTTACGATGCATTCTATACATCTCAATCTATAAGTCTCCTTCAAGATTCTAACTTAGTCTTTGATTTTTGTTGCTAATTCTTTGTGAATGAGTTGCTGTAGATACGTCTTCAACAATGGCAATTAAACTGGGAAAAGGAAACCTTTATGTAAAGAACGTTGTGATTTAAATTGATTTCTATAAATTACAGTAATCCCTCAGTTATCCGAATTTGCATTATTCGAAACTCAACATTATCTGAACATAACTGGACCCCAGGGACCAGTGAAACTTTTGATTCATAAAAACTGAAAAAACCACCCTCTGATGGTTGCCAATGCTATACAGGTCTAAGGAAATTTTGGTGACACTGCTTACGCACAAAACAGGCTGAGAAAGGGTTCAGTAGGGGCTGGGGAAAGAGTTTCCAGGATGTGAAGAATTGGAGGGCTGGCTATGATGGGAGAGAGAAGCTATTCACGAGAATGAGAATGCAGAAAAAGTGTTGTTAAGGGAACGGTTGGCCAGGGAAGGAGTTTCCCATGCAGAGAGGGGGTAGGAATGCCACTTAGGGTGAGTAGAGTGGGTAGGCCCGCATTTAACTTCTCTAAAACATTCACAATGATTAAAAATACTCTTTGTTTTATGTCTTCTTTAACATTATGTTTTTTGTTCACATTTTATTAAAGGATATTGCTTGTAATCAACTACTGTAATCATGCACAATGTAAGTGAGAGAGAGCAAAGCATTCAACATTCCTCGGATGCTTCACGTATAACAGACACGCACACACACTCCTACCCTTTTTTTATTCGTGTTTTATGTTATTGTGCTATTCAAGTTTTCAGTCTACCGTATTTTCTTATTTTTTATTTGTATGTGGTTTGTCATAATTTTCACTGCAAAAAAATAAGAAATCCACTAAAAATCATAATGCAAAGGGGAGAGAGAAACACATTCGATATCGCCCTAAATTTCGTTGTTATTTCTGTATGTTTTGCCATAATTTTCACTGCATAAAATTATGAAAAAGCAATAAAAATCACAATGCAAAAGAGAGAAAGAGAGAGAGTGTTGCTGGCTTAAGGGAAGGGGAGACGATCTTATATAAGTAGTGCAACGTGTTGACTTAATGTCTGACAAAATTCTTGACGAAATTCGCATTATGAATATTTTTAATTAATATTTTACTGTTGGGGTGTCATGTCCCATGCGGGAGATGCGCCATGCGTCGGTATGGCACATCACTATAGCATAAAATTTATGCATTTTTATAATAGATAAATACTTTTTATCGAAATTCTCATATACTGGCAACTTCACCTCTTCAATCCGTGAAACAACAGGTTGGGAAACAATTGCTGTTTGGTATTTTTGAATGACTTTTTCCTTTCATGATTTTTTATGTATCGTTTGTAACACGCAAAAAATAGAAAATACTGACGGAAAAAGCTGAGACTAAACCAGATGTTAACAAAAGTCATAGAATAAACAAAAAACTTAAGTGAATTTGGAAATGTAAGCAACGCGTACGGAGACATGCACTGCGCGTGTGATACGCAAACATTGCATGAACGTTTTTTCATACAAAAGACCAGAAATGGTAAATTATTTTTCAGCAATGAGCTGATATGGTGTGATAATCATCAAAGAGTCAGCTGGAAATATGCTGCGAAAATTAGGACAAAATATCTAGAAAAGAAAAATGACGAATGATAGAGGAGAAAGGTAGGTTGTGTGTGTGTGTGTATATATAGGGGAGTCTCTTTGTGCGTTTTCGAATGCTCTCTCTCTCTCTCTCTCTCTCTCTCTCTCTCTCTCTCTCTCTCTCTCTCTCTCTCTCTCTCTCTCTCTCGTATTGTGCATGACAAAATAACAATAAAGTAAAATACAAAACAAAGCATTGTTACCTTCGAAGCTTATGAAACATGAATGTAAACATAGGGAACTACAAAACAGCATTATGGAATTAATTGAAAAATTAGTGATAAGAGATGAAATACTATATTAACAGTGATAAAGTATTCTGTTGTGTACTGTTATGTGTGATAATCATATTAGAGTCAATTGAAAAAGAGAGAGAGAGAGAGGAGCTGAACAGCGATATCATCATTGATGAAATGCCATATGTAGAAGTAAAGACATACACACGCACACACACACACACACACACACAAGCTTCCGTGATACTTTGCGGTGAAATAACTGTTTACAATATAGCAGAAAAGGATTAATTACGTCTTAGTTGTTCTTAAAATGATTGTGCTTTGGAAACGTTGTTATTGAAAATGCCTTGCGTACCAAAGCTGTAAACACAGTGTAAGTTTTACACACACACACGCGCGCACACAGTTTCCAAGATAAAGCGAAATGAGACACAAAATGTTGGGTACGATTTTTTTTTTTTTTTTTTTTTTTGCATTGGAGGGAAAATAAAAGGAAATTAATACAAATGAATAATGCTGGGTAATTGCATAACCTACGCTGTCAGAGTTCAGTGAGAATTCAGTTGCTCAGTAAGAAGCAGTGATACATAAACGCGTACTTACACACATGCATGCGCACATGAGCAGAACGGTCGTCTCACCTTCGTGAAGAGTCAGGTTCGAATTCTGGCGATGCTGAGCATTTTACTAAAACACTGTTTCTCTGTAGACCTGACTAATGCAGCATATTCGGCTTTGGTTGGTCATAGCTGAAGTGGATTAAGGCTTGGGGCCAGCAACCTTATCCTAAAGGAAGTAGGAATTGCTGGGAACCCTATGGATATCACTCTATGTTGCCATGCTGTCCAAGGCAAAAGTTACATAATTATATATTATATATTATTATTATTATTATCATTATTATTATTATTATTATTATTATTATTATTATTATTATTATTCATGACAATATTTTTATATAATAAACCAGTCACTGACGTGACCAAGAGAATTGTTCTTAACACAATAATAAGAAAGATGATTAAACAACAAAGATATTAAGACTTATTTCATGTAGAAAAAAAAAGCAATATGAGTGTATTCTGGCCCCTCAGACGCCGTGATAGGAAAGGGAGAGAGAGAGAGAGAGAGAGAGAGAGAGAGAGAGAGAGAGAGAGAGAGAGAGGTTTCTCATAGAAAACGGGAAAGAAAAAACAAACAGAATAGGGACTGAATAGAGATGGAAACTGGCACAGCCGGAAAAGATGAGATAGATATAAAAGGATATCTGAGTCAGATAAGAGAGAGAAGGAACATAAAAGGCAATAAATAGCAACATGAAGGGACAAAGACGTCAACGAACTGAAGGCGGATGTAACAAAATTGATATGAACTTCTTATTGCAACCAAACTCTATGAGGACGTATGAAAGTACAATATAATATATATATATATATATATATATATATATATATATATATATATATATATATATATATATATATATATATATATATATATATATATATATATATATATATATATATATATATATATATATATATATATATATATATATATATATATATATATATATATATACATATATATATATATATATATATATATATATATATATATATATATCAAGGGTGTCCATAAATTCATGGTGCTATTTGAAATATTTGTAGCTTGGTAATTATACGTGATGGAATTAATCTGTAAAAGGGATAAGAGAGCTTTGTGTCTAGTTTTTCTCTTCTTCTGAAGTTTTATTTATTATTTGTTTAATCAAATATCTTTCACAATTTCTGAAACTTGAAAACGACTCCTTCTTCAGAACTGTTGTTGACCCTTGGCTCACTAGAAGAGAAAGTAGACTGCGTTCTTTGGTTGGCTGAGCTAAAATGTACTGTCGCTGTCCAAAGAAGGTTTACAACCCAGTACGGAAAAGAAGCACCAGGCAGGAATTGCATAGTCAGGTGGGTGAAGAAATTTAAGGAAGCAGGTTCTGTTATTGGTAAACCACGGTCTGGTAGACCATATGTTGGTGAAGGAACTGTAGCATCTGTAGATTTGATGCATTCGGACTCTGTAAGCTTTCGTTTTAATTTTTTTTCCGCAGAATCTTATGCACAGTAGATTTTGAAAGCCACATCTCCAAAGATGTTCGCTTAGACTCTTTCTCGGATTTCTTTCAAAGGATTGCTGTAAGATGCTGCAGTAATTGTGTGAAGTGTTCAGACTTTTCTTGATGAGTTACGAAGTTTCATCAGCGGATTACTGAAGGCTTTCGATAAGTCTTGTTTCACTGCTCGTCTTCTGTTTACCGTTGCAGCATTTAATTTAAATATATGCATACATACATAAATATACATATGAATATATATAAATAAATCAATATATCTACATACATATATATATATATATATATATATATATATATATATATATATATATATATATATATATATATATATATATATATATATATATGAGATGAAAATTCTAAGATTCACGATGGAGCCGAACTGCTTTTGGCAGATCCTTGCGTCGTTTGATCTAAGCACTAATTTTGTGATGGATATGAATATGGGAGATGAACTTATTGGGCTGACGATCCTCAAAAACAATATGCGTTTAAAAGTTATACTGCCATGATGTGGATGTGAAGTTTCCAGCTCTAGCAATATGTATATGTCTTTCTGACATCTCAGATTTGGGTTCGAATCGTTCCGTCCCAAGGAAGATATTTATATATATATATATATATATATATATATATATATATATATATATATATATATATATATATATATGTATATATATCTTGAAAAAAATGTGACCACACAAGAATGGATGAAATTTTATGCTGTAAGAAAATATTGATAATGAAAGGTAACGAGTACATCTCAAAACTGTCCCCTTGTTGTTGTGAAAGAAGCGAGACAAATCAAGCTTCACAATTCTTTGATCAAATTATTTCCAGATTCCCTGAAATGAATCGATAGATATGGAACAGAATCTTGAATGGAAAATCTCCGACCACAAAAATAAACCGGGAAGTTTTAATCAAACCTTTTATTCCCCGAAGTAATTATTGTGTGATGACGCATTGAAAGGAAGGATTCATAAATGGAATATTAATGGCTTTGGTCGCTTCGCTTCTTGTGCTCATGTCGTCTCTTTGTTTGCTTTTCGCTCTGATCTCATTTGCTCTTTTTCTTTGTCGAGAGAAGAGGGATTCTCATTTTTTGGTCTTCGAATTTCCTTCTATTGTTTCATCTCGTTTCTTCTCCTATTTTAATTTGCCTATATTTCTCAGTTTTGGTGAGTGTTACTTTTTTTATCATTATTACTTAAAGAACTTTAGTTCGAATGGGAGAACTGTATCTACTTGAATACCTATGAATCTTCTGGGTTATTTTCCGCAGCTCCTAAGTGCTGACCTCCCTTCCAAGCATCCTGGGATCGTTCCCCATCTGGGGAGGAGAACCTCTTCATTCATTTCCTTCCTGATTTCGAGCACTTCAGAGGAGAAAGAGAAAAGTTAAAGGGTCAATATTTCCACTGCATGGACTGTGATTTTTCATAGATCACTTTATACTCTTTTCAGGGCAAAAGGTCTTTCTTTCCATAATCCGCACTTCATTTACGTGCATAACTGACTGGACGCGAACAAGATCATTGATTATGGAAAAAATACTTGAAAAAGTTTTGAATAATTGGATCCGGACTCTTTCATTTCCCTTCACAACATCAATTAAGCAGAATCTTTTGTTGCTACCGCAGTACCTAACTATCTCTCTCTCTCTCTCTCTCTCTCTCTCTCTCTCTCTCTCTCTCTCTCTCTCCATAGCCACATGTTTATGGTGGGCAACCCCAACGCGATAATTTCTATGTCAGAGGAGCGGGATATTCCCTTCCTTTTAACCCTTCCATTTTCCCTTCCATATTTTTCTTCCATATTTCGGGGAACATTTGCCATTTCAGAACGCCTTCAGATTTATCGGGTGCCTCCCTCCTACTTCCCTTTGGCCCATTTGTTGACGCTTTTCGTTTCATGCTGAAATGGCCAGACATAATGACGTCGTTTCTCCCAGCCTCACTTTTCACATGTTTATTCAGACGAAAGGCTCACTATACCTCTGAAAGAACCTCTTACCCGAAATTCCTTTAGTTTTCTGTAACATTAGCATGAGTTAGCAAATGTTGGTCAGCTGACTGTGTTGATGGCGTAGCTGTAGTGCAGTAAACAAGAACTGCAGTGTCTCCTGCAACAGCCTCTCCTAAAGGGCGTTTGAATCAAATGGCGTCTGTGAAGTTATGTCACATGTATTTTTCTTCTGCTTTATCTTCCACAAAGCTTCTTTCATCTCATGCCTCCCTTCTCACAGTTCTCCTCGTCCAAGTGTGAGTAGATACACACACACACACACACACACACACACACACACACATATATATATATATATATATATATATATATATATATATATATATATATATATATATATATATATATATATATATATATATATATATATATATATATATATATATATATATATATATATATATATATATATATATATATATATATATATATATATATATATATATCTGTATATATGAAAATCAAGATATGAAGGAGGGTATTAATATTTAGATTAACGCAATAAAGGGATAGATAAACGTCCCCCTTCGAGTTATTAACCATTCACACCGAAATAAAAAGAAAAATTCATAAAACTAAGTCAGGTCCCATAACCGAAAGCACGAAAAAATTATGTGAAGTAATGCCAGGTCCCCCTAAATGAAATCGAAATGGTCGAAATGTAGACACATAAAACGTGATGTAACAGCATATGCAGAGAATCGCAGTTCTATGAAACCCGACCCAAAACGAATAGGGGGAGAACGTCCAGTCATTTTCTATCAACTGAAAAAAGAGTAGGTGAATAATCTGGAAGTAGGGCCATAACTAACTCAGCGCTTCGAGGATTACGATAAAATATTAAAGCAATTTCTTTGTTAGAGAAATAAAAGCTTACTCATTTTTTGGTGTTTGGAACTCCCCTTCATTCCTTGGTTGTGATATTTGTTTCCTCGTTCTCAATTTTAATCCCATCGCAAGTGATTCAGGAAAGAATGAGGAGGAATTTGGGGATTATTTTATAGCGACGAGAAGAATTGGGTCTTTCCCTTTTCTGAAAAGGCATCGTTGATTCTTTTCTGGGAGAGTTGGACCAAACAAATCAAGAATGACAGTGATTGAGAAATATATCAGCAAAAGATGAGCAAGGCAGTATTCTCACGATAGAAAAAGGAAACATGCTAAAATGATAGGAAAGTTTTTCCTGGGATTTTCATTAATTAAAATTGAAAAGCAATTTAGAAAGAAGCTTAAAGGAACCTCCTCGCTTCGCTACATTTCCTCAAACTAAAACGAAGCCTGAGACACATTTCCCCGAGAAAGTTGGTTCTTAAATTCACCGAAGATTGGCCGTTGTCTCCAGAAGAGGATCTCGGGGCTTTTCCCTCGGGTGTTCAATGCCTGGAGGAAACGCCTCCTCCCTCTTTATTGCTCGCTTGTAAAAGTCTTCCTTGTCCTTTTCTCTTCTCTGTTTGGAGATACAGAATTTCATTGAGAACTTCTTAATGGTATATATATATCTTCTTCTTCGTTTTAACGTGCTTTTTTCCCATTTTCTATATGGGGTAAGCACGATGCCTTCTTTACGAAGGACTTTGATTTGGCGTTGGGGTAGGCCGTAGCCTCGATCGGCTGCCCTGCCTGACATCGCTTAGACCCCGGTAATGATGTGTACGTGTATCGTGCCAATCCCCAGCCCCTTTCTCCCAAGCAGCGAGGAGAACTGGGCGGGTAGGTCGACGGTTCGAGACGTGTGAGGTGTCTGTTATTTTTTTAGATGTTGGAGTGGCTTTGTTTATGTGTGTGTATTAGTCTGTAACACCCATTTGCTTTTCAGCAAACCTATCCGTTGATTACATACGTAATTCCGGGGTGTCTACATGGATAGCAAAGTGTCTGCCTTCACTGACCAGTCGGCTGCGGATTTGAACCCGCTCCACGGGTCTCTACGAAGTCCTAGGCCGCTGCTCTACCGACTGAGCCACAAAGGCTCTTAATATATATATATATATATATATATATATATATATATATATATATATATATATATATATATATATATATATCATATGTATATATACGTATGTATATGTATATATATATATATATATATATATATATATATATATATATATATATATATATATATATATATATATCTAGTAGGAACAGCTGAATTGTTGACAAACTAATTAATATTAAAAATAAGTGTACTAAGTCACATTCCCAGACTCTCCTGGCTGCCTTCCAAAATATTTGCTGTGAAATGAGAAGGGAATATTTTTGCGAAGTAAGTTAAAAAGCTAGACACCTAGGTGAGATGAAACCTCCTGAGAGGTATAAGGCAGCAAACAAAGCAGCTGTGGCGGAAGAGTTGCAAAAAACCTTAGTTTTGCCTACAAGTACAGTGTGCTGTGCAGAAGACACTGATGGCAAAGCCACCTGTTCTGCCCTGTTGATCAATCAAAATAACGAATTATTCATTTGGTATGTATTCGACTGTAGTGACTTCGGTCATTGTGTGGGTTTTGCTAGTTGTTCCTCCTCATTAATACTAGCAGTCTCAATGGTATATATATATATATATATATATATATATATATATATATATATATATATATATATATATATATGTATATATATATATATTGTATATACTGTATATATTTATATATATATATATATATATATATATATATATATATATATATATATATATATAAGGGACAGTTCGTTTATGAGTTGATTGATATGAAAATATTTATCGAAAGATAACCACACGTATACAAAAAAATCTACCCTTCACCATTCATTATCTCCCTTTTTCTCAGTTACCATATTAGTATATAGCAAAAGAAATCTGGCTCTATTCCCTTTACACTCCTAACACCATAATCACCATCACAACAGTAACGATGATATCTAAATCCTTTAACAATATCTCCTTTTCTTTTCTTTCCTATTTCCTTACCTAACCAGTTCCTCTCTCTCCATTTCAGTCCGTGGAAGGGGGACCGCCATAGGAAACACAATTCCAGTGCCATAGAAGCCTATGTGACCGTCTGGAAAGCAACATGGTTCAAATTCCAGGGTTCCAGGTAAGTTATCATTAGAGCTGATAAGGGTTAGACAGATCACGTAACCTCATGTTGATTGTGAAACTCCCGCTTACATTGGAAGGGAGATCCACTCTGGTTACTTCCATCTAGGTCTGAATAAAAAAAAAAAGACTTCGTTGTAAGAGAAACTTCTTTGGTTTTTCGTGTTTCTCATCAATCCCGTATCCTGTACGGATGCTGAGGCTCAACCCGTTTAGAGGCAGAACCAAAGACGTCTTGGAAAGAGAAACTGTCGACAATATTGTCCTCTTGAGAGAGAGAGAGAGAGAGAGAGAAGGCGGGGAATTGGAGGCGGAAGACGCCAAAGTTCATTGGGAAAAACAGCAAGTTTACGAAGACAGAAACAAACAGATAAATAGATGATGCTTAGAAACCAAAAGGAGGATAAGAAAGCACCAAGACTTACGCAGACTGAAAGACAGTACAGAGATTTCCTCTTATTCGTGTAACTAAATCCACTTATCGGCATCATGTACCTTTATTTTTTTCTAATAAAACCGACACCAAGATAAGATGAATATGGAAAAACGACAATCAAAGGGAGAAGAAATAACCAAAACTAAACAGAAGAGTGAAAGAAAGTATTGCAAAAGGTTGAAAACAAAAAAGAAATTCTCATTGCACTTTGCAAGGATGCTATACCAGTGTGTTGCAATTGTAACATCGGTGGCCCAGTGACCTACTCTCTCTCTCTCTCTCTCTCTCTCTCTCTCTCTCTCTCTCTCTCTCTCTCTCGCAACGCAATCTGTGTGATAATGGCGTTAGAGTTTTCCGCATGAAAGAGGGTAAAAGACACGACAGAAAAAAAAACTGACATTTGTGAGTGTTAAAGGACAGTTCGATCCATTGTCTCTTTAGTGAATGTGTGTAGCATTCAATTACAGTAATTAATTTTAATCCTATTCAGTTACATTAACAGCCTGCAGAGGTTCCATTATACTGTTAGATTCAGAGATCAACGTTTAATGAAAATTAGGAAACGTTTGATCCATTTCCATTTCAAAAACAAATTCTGTGAACAGCTACACCCTGTAATATGTTGGAAGCTTTTGCATTACCCTGTCAAAGTTGACGCTTTGGGATTTATAGACTTTGACCTGTTTGTCCCTCTGTCTGTCAGGTTTTTTTTTTACTTGTGTCTGTTCATTTGTTAGAGAGTAAATTGTTTGTTGAAGAGGAAAATTGTGTTACCCATACCCACTGTTTTAATTCAACAAGTGATCAGACTTACTGTGCTTGCACTACAGATTCCATAAGATAGAACATGACCTGTTATCTTCCTGAGAAATTCCCTCACCTCCAAGTAGGGAAGAGAAAGACAGAGATGAAGGGCGTTAGATGATAAAATAGCGAGGCAGAACCCCAATTGCCACTTTGTGTTCACTAAAGGTGTTACCTCTACAACTTCTGTGTCCCTGACAGTGATTGATGGTTTTACTTTTGTTTCTAATAAGGCATTTCCAAGTAAAAGCTTTAATCAGTTTCCTGGGATTGGTAACATTTCTCTCCTTTATTACCGAACATTGGTAACATTGCCTCAGCATCAGGAACAAGAGGATGTCCAGTGCCTATATTGGCACCAGACACTTTTTCTTACGCCAGTGACATCATCAAAGTAATCCAGAGCTGCATTAAATAGCATTATCTACCAAGGAATTATATTGAGTGTGCAGATGGTGGGGCTGTCTGGTATTCATGCTCCTGTGATTGCCTGTTTGGTCCTACGAGGGACTGATGATAACAAGGACTGGTGCCTTAAACATTATTTCGTGCATTGTTAAAAAGGAATGTATCTCCGAGGGTTTGCTGAGCTTGATTGTTTATATTTATGTTTCTAATCTTAAGGATACCCGAAAAGGTTGCAACCAGGAAGTGAAAGAGTGGCGGAGAGAGAGAGAGAGAGAGAGATGGATATGTGAGATCCCAACGAGTAAGAAAGGAAAAGGAATGAAACGGAATCCAAAAAAAGACCAAACTTGATGCCTACTCCCCCTCCGCTGCCGATAAATATTTAACCCTCGACTGTGTTAAAGGATACCTTAGCCTTTTAGTTTTGGTGATAATGATTATTTTTATTATTAATATTGTTCTCTCTCTCTCTCTCTCTCTCTCTCTCTCTCTCTCTCTCTCTCTCTCTGGGGTGTCATGTCCAGAGAAGAAAGACGCCTCAAGAAAAGCTAGGATGAGCAGGAAGAGGGGGAATATCCTAAGGAGAAAGAGGAGGTAGAGAATAAAAAGGAATAGGAGATAAAGGAAGTTTGTAACCCCTGATAGGAAGGAGATCGATTGCAGGAGGAGGAGGAGGAGGAGGAGGAAAAGGACGAGACCAAAAAGAAGACCGGGACTCGGATCCTTTTCTGCCCCTTCCGATCCTCCTTTGTCCCAGGAGTGACTCGGAGAGAAAACGTTTTTCCCGTTTCTATTTGTTTTTGCTTTTCTCCCCAAACTATTTCTTTATTTTACTTCAGCCACGTGTTTTTTTAATAAATTCGCCTAACTTAGAGAGTAAACGTTTGTTGAAATCTATAGCTAAAACAAAGTAAAGAATTACAGAGGAAGAGGTTAATTCGCTTGAGTGAAACTTGAGAAGAACTTTAACGGTGGAATGGAAGGATGATTAAGCCAAGTTATGATTCAAGGAGGATATTTAAAACACTAAAATTCTGTGGAAAAAAAATCAAGAGTGAAACTGGTAAGGTAGTTGGTGCAAGTGATTTTGGATGAAGTGGGATTTGCGTGGCACCAAGATCAGTGGTCATTGAACCAGAGTAAATTCATAAAAGGACCTGAAAGAAATCGAAAAGTTTTGTCGTCATGCCGTAGAGTTAGATAACTCATTACTGAAGGAATAAACAACAAAATATAATTATGACTGTATAATAGTAAGTACGACCTCATGAGTATGCCCTGGTTTGTAACCTTCCTTTTTTATTTAATTTTTTTACATATGCATTATCTGTCTCCGGTCTATTAAGAGAATTCAGTAGACTCAGATAATTCAGTAGAACTCCAACGGAATTTAGAAAGATATAAGAATGATCCAGTGACCTATTTTTAATCCATTTGATAACTTCTGCAGCCAAAAGACGAAAGGTTTTATGGGCTGCTGCAGAGCAAGAGCTCGTGCTAGCAAAACCTGGCTCAATCAAATAACACCGACAATGCAACAATTTACAGGACGGTGCCTCTGGTTTCATGTCAAATTGCTATGGAGTGATTACACAACCCTTATTTATTCAAGGAATCTTAATCCCGCAGCTCTTTAGAAAGTATCAAAATAAATTTGACAGTGAATTACATCACAGCTACATGAATTGAAAGTGAAATGCGTTTCCTTACCTGTAATGCACTTCAACGTCTTTGGTGTGGATGGAGACTGCAAGGGTCGTTGATCACTCATTTTGTTGCTACTGCCAAACTTCGGAATTCTGTTCCTTTTCATGTTTTCCAGGAATTCTATCATCTTCCTTCCATTAAGAGGCCGAACGGACTCTTTCTTCCTAACCCTTATCATTATCTAGCTTTTACGGGCCTGGCTTAGAACAGGGCATCAGCTTTTCCGTCCCGGTGTCTTTTGATGTAAATGAAAGAAGACCATTCCTTTGCTGCTCTCAGGCATAGAAACAGGCCACATTCATACGTATATCCATATATATACATAAAAAAAGTACATACCTAAATGCAATAACAGTAAGACAAAAGAGAACCTCAGCTGCAAGTATCCGTGAAGGAAAGTCGAGGAAGTCAGAGGGTGAAACTGAATATCTTTTATCTCAGTCCCCAGGAAGATTCTCACAAAACGGAATCGAAAAAGCAAATGGAAACTGACGAGTTTTTCTTTTGCTCTCTCTCTCAGTGTACAATATGTATATATATATAAATATGTATATATATATATATATATATATATATATATATATATATATATATATATATATATATATTATATATATATATATATATATATATATTACTGAACATATATATATATATATATTATATATAATCTTTTTCTCTCTATTACGTGCAGTCCCCTTCTCTTATGACAGACTCTTCTTCATATATATACATTCGGGTAATTCATGATACATTATGTTTTCGCCAGCGATAATTTCATAATTTTCCAGGTGGTTTATGTGGCTGAATTGTAACTTTTACTTTTGTATTTGTTAAGATTATGTCGTTTTAGTCTTGGGCATCATCATCTTAAGCTTTTTTTTTTAAACTAACCCTCACAAATGACCCTGGAAAACTTGGAGGTTAGCTAGAATGCAGCGAAGAGAGAGAGAGAGAGAGAGAGAGAGAGAGAGAGAGAGAGAGAGAGAGAGAGAGAGAGAGAGAGAGAGAGAGAAGCAAAAGGTACATATGGTTGGTGATTGCCACATGAATAATAGTTGGACTTGTCGGTTTGTGTCCTTCTTAGGTCATGGCTGGAAGACCAATCAGAGCGTTTAATTTAGTTTTGAAATGAGTTTTGTGATCCCATCCTTGGTATGAGAACATTTGGCTTTCAAGAAATATTACAGGCGGTGAATCTTTGCCGGAACTTCCTCTCGCTCGTATCTTTGCCGTCAAAAACGTTTCTGATTAAGTTGGGTTTACTGTGAGTCTCAAAGATACTGCGGTTATTACATTTAATATAATGCATTGGGTAGTTCCACAGAATTCAGTTGTCTCATTTTAAGTGTCTTTAATTTTTTATTAAAGTTCCCTCCCCCTTTATAGTAAGTTTTTTACGAAAAACAATCACCAATTAAAATAATCTTAGAAGAACCGGTTTCTCTTACGATAGGAGCTCTCAAACCTCAATTAATATCCAAAACTTCCTGATAATGAGAATCATTAAAGATAACCCGGTTTCTCATTCTAAAGAGAATGAGGGACAAGAGAAAGGGGATGCTTATGTTATAAGGTATTTTGAGTTAATTTTAGAAGCTGATAAAATCATCTTCTGAAAGAATGCATCGTATGCTTTAAACTCCTTAATCTCTCTGTGAACGTTGATATAAATCCAAGGCGATTCTGCTGCAAGGTGCAGTATTTCACTATTTTTATTTCACGTGATTAAACCCAACTAAATCGAAATTGCGTCGAAGATGTAGAAATCGAAACTTGAATTCTTGGCTCGATTGAACCCGAAGGGAATCACCGTTATCCTGCGGACCATTTCAGCTGCAAAGAACGCTCCCACATAAACAAGGCTCCCTGTCGAAATGGCTTTGGCTCCGCAGCTGATTACGCTTTCCGTTAAAAGTGAAATGGGTCGGGAGGGAACTTATAGAGCTTCTTTACCAAAGCATTCTATACATCTCCGTACTTCAGTCTCCCCAACGGTTCTGGTCTAGATTTTGATTTTTTGTATTTAATTCTTTGTGAATGCGTTGCTTTAGATACGTGAACGACAACAGTAAGTAAACTTGGAAAACCAAACATTTATGTATGTAACTTCATGATTAAAATTGATTTCTATAAATTCTAAGTAAACTTTGACTATTAAGTGGACATCGTTAGTTGTTTTAAACATGAAGGGATTATTATTATTATTATTATTATTATTATTATTATTATTATTATTATTATTATTATTATTATTATTATTATTCATTTATACAATATTTTTATATAACAAACCAGACTCACTGACGTGACCATGGGATTTGTTCACATTAGTATACTGAGAAAGATGATTAAACAAAATGGATATTAAAAATTATTTCATCCAGAAAAAATCATTTCATCCAGGAAAAAAAACAAGCTGTGATCGGGGGGAGAGAAACACAGAGAAGTTTTTCTTAAAAATCCGGAAAAAAAAGAATAGGAAATGAATAGAAATGTAAACTTTGAGACTCCGGAAAAGATGAGAAAGATATAAAGGGATATTTGAGTCAGATAAGAGAGAGGGAGGGAAAAATATTAAGCAATAAATAATGACACAAAGGGACAAAGATGTGAACGAAGCGAAGGCGGAGGTGATAAAATTGGTATGAATTTCGTATGAGAAGCAAACGCTGTGAGCAGGTATGAGAGCACGACAAAAAGTTTCTCTTTCTCAGCATTTTAATTGGTCATTACTTACTTCTTCTCTTCTCTCTCTCTCTCTCTCTCTCTCTCTCTCTCTCTCTCTCTCTAGTGAACAGGCTCTTATTCATACGACCACGTGTTCCTTTTTAGTTTTCTGTAAAAGAAAACTATTGTGCCGGCTTTGTCTGTCCCGCTCTTTTTCTGTCCGCCCTCAAATCTTAAAAACTACTGAGGCTAGAGGGCTGCAAATTGGTATGTTGATCATCCACCCTCCAATCATCAAACTTACCAAATTGCAGCCCTCTAGCGTCAGTAGTATTTTATTTTGTTTAAGGTTATAGTTAGCCATAATCGTGCTTCCGGCAACGATATAGGCCAGGCCACCACTAGGCCGTGGTTAAAGTTTCATGGGCCACGGGTCATACGGCATTATACCGAGACCATCGAAAGATAGATCTGTTTTCGGTGGTCTTGATTATACGAGGTACAGAAAACGCGATTGCCCGAAGAAGAAACTTCGGCGCATTTTTTACTTGTTTAAATTCTGTAATGGTTTCACTCAGTAATATATCATATATATCTATTATATATATATATATATATATATATATATATATATATATATATATATATATATATATATATATATATATATGTATGTATATATATATATATATATATATATATATATATATATTTATTTATTTATAAATATATTTATATATATAACATATATATATGTGTTTGTTTGTACTATACATATATCATATGCTAACTATATTACAAATAAGTGTACTAAGTCCCATTCTCAGACATTCATGGCGCTTTCCTGAGGATTTTTCTGAAATGAGAAGGGAATGTTTCATCGATGTAAAGTTAAAAATGCTAGACAGCTAGGGGGGAAGAAACGAGCTTAAAGGCAAAAGGCAGCAAGGAGGCAGCTGTGGCAGGAGGGACTCGACAAAGAGCCTTTAGTTTTTCCTGCACTGTGCTGAGCAGAAGACACTGTTGGCCGCGCCACCTATTGCCTCTGTAGATCAGTCTTAACAGTTAATTATTTCTTTAGTAGTTAGACGGCTGAAGTGATTGCGGCCATTATTAGCGTTGTGCTAACTGTGCTTTCTCATTACAAAATATATGACTGATAAAAAAAAATATATATATATATATATATATATATATATATATATATGTATATATATATATATATATATATATATATATATATATATATATATATATATATATATATATATATATATATATTGAGTACGTTTATGAATTTAATTATAAATATGACAATATTTATTGAAAGATAACCTGACGTATACGCAACCATCTACTCTTAGTTTAAGCAAATATCTACCCTTTATTATTTACTATCTCGTTATTAGTAACTACATTAGAATATAGCAAAATGAAGGGTGGCTATATTCCCTTTACAGTACCAACACCATCACGATACCCTTAAAAATATTTCATGATCCCCAAAGGCTAAGAAATGCTGAATGTCAAATTGGAACCGCAATCTAGGTGTCGGCAAGTCTTCGAAACGTTAGTCTGAGAAAATTGGCCATTATTTTTAGAAAGTAATGCCTCTTATCTAAGGTCATTTTTACTTTCAAGTCGTATGCAGCTATAAATAGACTCAC
>NC_089788.1:61472047-61492047 GCF_040412425.1 Macrobrachium rosenbergii
GCCACATAAACGTTTATGTTGGATCAAATGGTTGTATTGTCCCCACCAACAAATATAGCACATCTCCTTCAGCGGTAAAATGAACCAGAACACTTAAAGAATGAGGCCAATGCAGTTCCTCCCAAGTGTCCATAACTGGTCTTTTCTATTCTGGGGAGGTTCCTTAGCCTTGCTTAAGGCAGAGGGGCTGCATCATAGCAAAGGAGGCTAATAGGTTGTACACCTTGCCCAGGGTTGTTCTGAGGGAAGTGCAATACAAGGCAATCTCATTTTGTCCTTTGCTTGAAGCTCTGTAAATTGTGTACGTTTGTACGCATATCCAGGAGCAGGAGAGATCCCCGTAGGGGGTAGTGCTGTCAGTGCTCTTGACGCGGTGCACTGTGCATTACTCAAGGTTCTTTGCAGCATCCCTTCGGCCCCTACCTGTAACCCCTTTCATTCCTTTTCCTGTAACTCTGTTCATATTTTTTTTTTTTTTTACTTTCCACCCTCTCCTGATAATTGTTTCATATTGTAACCTCGAGGTTTTCCTCCTATTACACCTTTCAAACCCTCTTACTGTCAATTTCCCTTTCAGCGCTAGATGACCTCATAAGTCCCAGTGCTTTGCCTTTGGCCTCGATTTTATATTTCATTCCAAGAGAGAAGAGACTAAATCGTTTTACATGAAACTGTTGTTATTGTCACACTCTTCACTTCAATGACAAGAAAAAGAAAGGATAAGTATGTAATTCAGTGTTCACTCGTGAACTCATATCTTGCATCCTTACACACTACGGTTATCGGACAGTTTGCTTAAGCACTAAAATAATTCATTCTGAGAGCCCCTCTGAGAACTGAAAATTTTGTAATGATTCAGAGACAAGTCCTTTAGAAAACCTGCTCAAGAATACCTGCCTACGACAAAGGATGAAGCAGATTGTTTGTCATTAACAAGACACTCAGTGAATCTACCATTTTAAACGTTCCCGTGTAAGTCAAAGGGGAAAATGTAGTGTGCAGAATACTCAAGAGACAAGAAAAGCAGATTATCGGTCATTAGCTCCGAAGGCAAATGGTTGAAAACAGAAAAAAGAAACTCGGTCAGAGTCGGACAAACAAACATTCTGGCGTCTTTGAGTATCTGGCTGCCAATATTTTGGTTCGACCTTTTATCCGTGCTAATAAATCGTGCCCCTGAGGTAGGTGGTTCCATTTATAAGAAAGAAATGGGTATCCTAAGGCAAGTACCAATCTCCATAGATATTTCTTGGCTCTCTTGCCACAGCCTCATAGGACGGTCGTTGCGTTTTCACACCATGAGCTGTAACATTCGAGGGAGTCATTCGTTCACTGGTGCAACATTGAATTTGCATATGTTCACTAATGTGTTTTCTAATCCCGATACAGGAGACATGAAACTGCAGCCTTTTTAAAATGATACACGATGAAATGAATTCTGACTGGGTGTATTTCCTTTGCACTGACTGCGCATGATATCCAAACAGCTAACGATTACTTCTAAATAAAATCTACCTTGGGATACTTTTATTTCTTGTAGGAAATAACTAATAGTTTCAAAAAAAAAAACAAAGAGAATTCTCCGAAGTCAAGGCAGATAAGAATATTATTCCTGGAACTAAATCAACAGAAGAACTTTTTTATTCTCTTGAGTCAAAGTGAGTAAGAACACAACTCCAGGACCAAAATCAACAGTGAAGACTATTTTGTTTCCACAGCTGGGTGTTATTCGTTCGGCGAGCGGGTTTTACGAACGTAATCTCCTTGTGACGATGGAATGCAAAGGTTGGTCCACCAGATGAAGACATTTGATCATCCACCCTCCAATCATCAAATTTTTTGATTTTTGCTGACCTGTTGCGTTTGTTTTTATTCCATCTAACTTTGAACCATTTAGAGTTTTTATTTTATTTAATGTTTCAAAAAGTTAGTCATAATCATTTGTAAGATCGTCTGGCTTTCCTTATCATTTGTTATTCAACAATTACAAATCAGGTAATTATAATGAACCACCACCTGTTGTTTGATATCTACAGTGGTTGAGAATTTATGAAAAACAAAATCTACGTCAAAGTAATGGGCCGTCTGTTTTGCTGCTCACCATACCCTCATAACAAAAACCACCTGAATTAACATACCAGTTCAGATCTTTAGTTTTTCGCTTTGTGTTGATTCCGCCCTCAGATGCTCAGAAAACTCCGTTGATCATCCACCATCAAAAAAACATACCAAATTGTATCTTTACTTTTTTTTTGAGTTAACGTTATGCCATAATCGTGCGTCTGATAGATATAGGCTAGGCCACCACCACCCTTAAAGATCAAGATTTAAAACAAGACCACCGAAAGATAGATCATCTTGTACATTTGATTTTCATTCGGTGTGTCTCTCTGACAACGCTCTGAACAGCCTCTCTCTCTCTCTCTCTCTCTCTCTCTCTCTCTCTCTCTCTCTCTCTCTCTCTCTCTGTGCTTTGATACCCCAGCCTCACAGATTCGTATATAAGCCTGTGAGAAATTTTCTTCAACATCGTCTTCTGTCTGAAGTAATATATGCATATGATGACAATGTCTTTAAATTTAAGCTGGTTTTCAAATTTAGACCTTCCAGGTGGGGAGATAGCTGGGACCCAACCCGTCTTTGTGCTAGTGAAGATAGCCCTCTTCCATACTGCCCGAGCCTTAATATGCCATCTTTGAATCTGTACAAGGTACTTTGGCCCTTCCAGGTCATGAGATATAGCAAAAAGACCTTAATCCAAGACCCCTTCCCTTTTTGACCACTCCTGTTGTTCAGATCAAGATAATAACAGCTCTTGTCAGTATGATTCACTTTGTACTTTAGAAATTGGAACCGCGGGCCCTGTTAAGAAACCGAGGTCTTCGTCAGAAAATGAGAAACCAGATTAAGAGACTTGGCTCTACGTAGGTCCTAAGACAAAACTCTTTTTGGATTTACCGAACTTTTGCTCCAAGCCCATTTAATACGTGTTGAACAGGTTAAGGAATAATAATCAGGTCTAGGCGTGTTCTTTGTAGCCCCACCCTTAAACAGATCAAGGTCCTTGCAGCTTGTGCTGGGGTAAGTAGCTTTCTTGATAAAGAAATTCGAATTTTTAATTGTCCATTTGCTTCACTATATAAAGTAGCTGGCTTTTGTAGGGGCACTTCCTTCATCAGTGCTTGATCTCCCTACAAATCTCCCTTTGTTTTGTCCTTGACGATTCCCTGTTTTATGGTTCAACTCCTTTTGACCCTCTGCACTGTCTCTCTTTAGCCCATCAAACATCCTTCTTTTTGACCAACCGGTGATTTTCATAACAGCAAGGTCCTAAGAAGCCTAGTTGCTCTCATATGAAAGTTTTCCTCTAAAGGAAGACAGCTATCTGTAAAACCCTACTGACCGGTGAGTCCTTTCTAATTTGGTTTCTTAATGCACTATGAATCTAATTTTTTTCACTTTTTTCTCCACGTCTCCTGTTCCCTTCTACTTCCGATCGGTTTCTGTTCTACCAACGGGCACTCGAGCAATTAACAACTGAATGGGTTCAGTGGGTTTAGGAGAAACATGCAGCATATGAGTTTCACTCTCGGTTTCAGAGAGCTTCTTTACTTTTTTCCTACAGCTTTCTTTTTTTTTACAGGTAGTAGCTCCTTGTTGAGAGCCCCATACTTTTATATTAGGTAAATACTACTATTCTCCAAAGTTACTAGTTTCTAAATACAACTGTATGTAACTCCCCACGGAAACTTCTGTATTATGCCAGAATAACCTCTATCAGATAGTATTCAGCAAGGTCAAGTACGAGGTTGTGGAAATCAATAACATGATTTTTGAAGATTATAAATGATAAAACATTTTTGTAATAAAAATCCACAGTTATATTGTAAACTGTATTACTATGTATTTTAACGTAAACACTGATGAGGAACACCGTTCAGGTGTTCGAAAGTCTTTGCTTTTGTCTTTTACACAATAATACAGTTTACCATATAATTGTGGATTTTAGTTTTCTGTAAAAGAAAACTATTGTGCCGGCTTTGTCTGTTCGTCCGCCCTCAGATCTTAAAAATTACTGAGGCTAGAGGGCTGCAAATTGGTATATTGATCATCCACCCTCCAATCATCAAACATACCAAATTGCAGCCCTCTAGCCTCAGTATTTTTTTATTTTATTTAAGGTTAAAGTTAGCCATAATCGTGCATCTGGCAACAATTTAGGATAGGCCACCACTGGGCTGTGGTTAAAGAGTCATGGGCCACGACTCATACAGCATTATACCGAGACCACCGAAAGATAGATCTATTTTCGGTGGTCTTGATTATACGCTTTAAAGAAAACTCGATTGCGCTGAAGAAACTTCGGCGCATTTTTCACTTGTTTATTACACAAACTGTTTTTCTAGCAAAACATTTGTATCATTAAATCTTGGATACCAAAATCCATAGTGGATCGAGATTTTGGTAACTGAGCAGAACTTCACTACTTTTCATATTTTTCAAGAATCTTGTCTATAATTCGTAACTACAAGTAGTGAAATGTTAGGCTTATCTCCTATAAAGTTGTCTTACACAAGCAAGAAGGCGCAGAGTATATCTGCAGACGAACATTGCTAGACACCCTCGAAATATAAGTATGCTGAAGATATGTTTTTTAAAAATAAGGCAGTCTTTCTGAGACGACAATTTTCTTTCTGTTTTGCAGGGTTTCACTGCACAGAACATCTAACACACAGCTGTATTTGATTCGGATTTCACTGCATCCCGTAGGTATAACAATTGATTATTTCATGTTTAATAAAAACAAATTGTCGATCAGCCGTCGCAGTGTGACAGGAAACCGTTTTTTGTTTTTTATTTATCTGTTTTCGATGACAAAGATCTAATGCTACATACCCGGACTCCTGGTAAGATCTGTGCTGTTTTCCATGTTTCTAACTTTATAGAATATAGCCAGCTATAAACTACAAGGCCCGATTGGTTATCCTGATAGTTTCTCTCTTAAATCTAATTTGTTATTATCTTCATTCTTCATTGTCATCTAATGGTTCATCTGTATCGTCTTCGACGTTTTCAGTACCGGCGTGCTAACCCTCTCTCTCTCTCTCTCTCTCTCTCTCTCTCTCTCTCTCTCTCTCTCTCTCTCTCTCTCTCTCTCTCTCTCTCTCTCTCTCTCTCTCTCTGTTACATAAACCAAACTGACATGCAAATTCCACACAGCTGTTACCACCTGTATCATATCTGGAAGTATTAGCGAATACCAAGCTCGCACTATGAGCAGAGCTCGTCGTAGGCATACCCCGAAAGATAACTGTGGCATCATGCATTGCCTGACACCGACCGGCGTACTGATTTACCCGTAGAAAACTTTTTTTTTTATGCACAAAATGCTTTACCTCAGTACATCTACCTTTTTCTTTATCTTCCTTGGTTATCGATAGTCGTGTAAGAGTTGAGAGGGAGTTTTTATCTTCACGCAAATTGTATCATGATTTGACTCCAAAATCCTCTGACCCAAAGCCATATCAAGTAGTCCACTCAGATTTACTCTGGAAGTTGTATTAAGCCCCTTGTATTCTTCAGTCATTAGGAATAAATCATAACTTACTAAATCCTAATTAATATTCGTTATTGTATCGTGTTGCGTTAGAAGTCCTTTTCTTCAACTATAGGCTATGCATATTCAAAAGCCATTTTAGTTCCATATCTTTATTTCAATACTTTTAGGCTACTTAGCAGCCTTCGTATTACATTTCCAACATCTGTGTATAGAGAATGCCACGCACAGGCACCCTTACGAACCAGTTCATGTTTATATTCCTAAAATCTAGCCAATCCATACTATTTACATTCGTATTGTTGTATTTACAAAGGTTATAGTTGTATCTCACGAAATTTTTACATATCCTGAAGCTTGAATTAGTTTTTTTAATAAATAACAAATATTTCCTGTTGCCTATATCGTGTTATTATTAAAGCAATTTATTCATACCGCACAAAATTAGAAGAGCTTTTCCATGGTTAACATTGGGCATTTAATTCGTAGTTATCCTCTCAATTAGTAATGTAAGATTTTCTTTAGCCGTAACTCCCTTTTAAAGAAAACGAGACTTACTAACGTCGACAGTAAGTTCCAAATCGAAAAGATAGAAAACTTACATGATTCCAGTTTCCCGTTGGATTCGCGTTTTCCGTCAAAACTCAGGAGAGAATCAGTACATAAAGCCATCATTAAGTGGTAGCAAATGTCAGTATAATCCTCTGCCGCCAATTGGATTTAGGGGTGATCATCTTACCCCGCTCTTTTACTGTATATGCTGCAACCTCTTTCATTCCTTTTATACCTCTGTTCACATTCTCGTTCTTCCATCTTACTTTCCACCCTCTCCTAACAATTGTTGCATAGTGCAACAAAGAGGTTTTCCTCCTGTTACATCTTTCAAACCTTTCGACAATCAGTGTCCATTTCAGCGCTGAATGGCCTCAGGTCAAGCCTTGGGCCATTCCATTCCATACATATACAAGGCAACCAAATGACAAAAAGGATATTTTTAAATCACTCGGAGGAAAGTGCATTCCCAGTGCAAATCTAAGGCTCACTGTCGTTCAAATAGTAATCCTAGAAAGGCTATAGTTCAGGGTCTGTTTCTCTCCTTCTACTACCTTTAAACCGTTTGGGTTCACTTCCTGCTCCCGTTTTCTTTTTCCAACTGTTTTTTTTTTTTTCTAATAACCTTCCTTACTTTAAGAGATAGAAAGGTCTGTAGCTTCCTTCGTGATTAAGTCTTTCCATTTCCATTCCTCTCCCGTTTATTTCCTTCTGGTCATGGTTATATAAAGGCATTTGATTGCCCTTTCAAGTAACTTGTGCAATAGAACATGGCATGAAACTATGATGGATTTATTTTGTTAATCAAAACATTCAACAACTTTTGTCGTGATGTATTTTCAAAGTGGTATTTTCATAGTGAATAAGCAGTACCAGTAACAATGCCGAGTGGTACCTCAATAGTCTCAGACTATTGAGGTTGGTAACAACGCCTATAACTTTGAATTAATGTAATAGTGTGTGTTGCATATTTTCATTTATATAATTATTTCCACACATACACATACTGTAAGTATGGGAGGTCTCAAGGGCGGTCTCGACCTCGAAGCAGGTCACGAAATCGGGTTCTCCTCGGAACACCATGTCCTATATGTACTCGGTTTCATGCCTCCTGGCCTTGGTTGCATGGGCCGAAGTAGGCTTGGGGCCGCTAAATATGTATGTATTTTAGACATACGTGCATGTTAATTGAAACAATTTAATGCCTATGTCAGGACAACTGTGAAAGGTTTTCATTTGTGACAGCTTGTCTCTGTCTGCTACATGGAGATAAAACATATATTGTATACGGTATTTTTATTAAATCTCTTTGGAGGACGTGAATTTTACATGGTAAAAATTTTATTGGAATCCATTACACTAAACACAGACGGGTGTTTTAGTACTTTCTATTTGAGGAAGTGTCTATCTGTTCAACACATCTGCAATGTGCTTAATAGAATCTAAAATAAATCACTGCACATTTTTATGAATTTATAAATACCATTAATTTGCATAGTGTACCTAAAATTACAATGCATAACAAACAAGGAGTTAATTACATATTTAGATCTAACAAAGTTTTATGGCATATGAAAACTTAAGCCCACCTTTTGCCCTCGGCTTTATATTATATTTATTCATTATATCAGTATAAGCTGCTGAAATAATTTCAAGTTATGAAGGTGAAATCAGAAGTTTGCTTTGGCTTTAGAACAATCATACAAGATAAGATGATGGGACACCTGTCCAGCTCCTCATTTCACGTACTTTCACTTATCAGTAATCTACACTGAATTACATTACAAGTGCCCTTTTGTCTGTTAGGGTGAAGACTGACGCGCGTACAAAGCTAAGGTCATTTAAGCACTCCCAAAAAATAAATTTCAGTGAAGGCATCCATCTGAGTAATAGGTTTAAATCTTTTTGCCTTACTGGTTCTTTAATTGATTGACAGAGTGATTGACTGTAGCAATTAGACAATGAATCATAAAGTCGGACTTGGACTCGCTCTTGTCCTTTGGAAGCTGCGGACTCGACTACAACACTGGTATACATCTACAGTATTATGTAAGATATATGTTTGTTTGCAACCATTTGCATTTGTAAATGAATACGTACAAATACATACATATTCACATTGACAAAGTATTAAGATGTATGTGGGCACCTTTGTGTGTTTATATGTTTTCATACATTTTAATGCATAAACATTTGTTCTACATATATTGATGTATACAGTTGTATGCATTCACCGTTATTGGTTGACAGCACATGCAACTTCCCTAAAGAAAGTGATCAAGTCTTGAGGAAACTCCACAAAGTCATAGTTATCGTCGAGATGACATAAGTATTTCCTTTAGGCAACACAGGCGACACCTGCAACATTTCCTTTGACTTCCAAGAATAAAAATCCTATGTATTCTTCAGTCATCATCATCATCATTATCCCACCTCGGAAATATTTGGGGCTCTCCCATCCAGCCGGACCCATTTATTTGTCAGTTACAGTTTTCTGTTTCCGTGAATAGCCTTTTTCGCTGTTCAGAACTGTTTTTGAAAAGGTGTTTGATATCTTCTTGAATGTTTCGAAGTTTTCCCGTATTTTAGTTTTCTGCAAAAGGAAACTATTGTGCCGGCTTTGTCTGTCCGTCCGCACTTTTTCTGTCCCTGCTTTTTCTGTCCGCCCTCAATCTTAAAAACTACTGAGGCTAGAGGGCTGCAAATTGCTATGTTGATCATCCACCGTCAAATCATCAAAGATACCAAATTGAGCCCTGTAGTCTCAGGAGTTTTTATTTTATTTAAGGTTCAAGTTAGCCATAATCGTGCTTCTGGCAACGATATAGGATAGGCCACGAGTACCCACGACCGGGCAGTGGTTAAAGTTTCATGGGCAGCGGCTCATACAGCATTATACCGAGAACACGGAAAGAGAGATCTATTTTTGGGTGGCCTTCATTATACGCTGTAGCGGTTGTACAGAAAACTCGATTGCGCCGAAGAAACTTACGCGCATTTTTTACTTGTTTAGTTTTTGGGACAACTTGCTTGAAATCTTGGGGCTGTGTAATTTAAAGATTGTTTACTTTATTGAGATTTAAGAAGCAAGACGCTAGTTTTGTTTACCTCATGAAGATGCAAGACTTGAAATTATGTACCTCGTTATCATTATAATATAGATGTTGTTCACATCACAAAGTTTTGAGATAAGGATACTATTTACTTCATATAGTTGTAAGAACTTAGGATTGGCTTCCTCGTTAGAAGCTAAAGTCATCGAAATTCTTGTTCCGGTATCTAAGGTAATAGAAAAGCATTAAGACCCATCATCAGAATTCCATGACCTTTGTAGATTGACGATCTTCCGTCCGCCTCTCTCATTTTAGCAACAGGTTTTAACTCAAAAATTTAAGGTTACCTACAGTTCTCGCCTTCAGAAATTGAGTTGGATAAAATATTTTAGCTCAAGTATTTGAGCTGGATAAAAAGTTGCGACCTAAGAATTTAAGCTGGATTAAAGATGTTAGCTCAAGTATTTGACTTGGATAAAAAGCTTCGACTAAGAATCTGACTTTGATAAAAGAGTTTAGCTTAAGCATTTCAGTTGATAAACTGCGACCTACGAATTCGAGTGTAATAAAAGGTTTTAGCTGAAGTATTTGAGGTGTTTAGGAAGTTTCGACCCAAGAATTCGAGTTAAATAACAAATTTTAGCTCAAGTATTTGAGTTGGATAAAAAGTTTCGACCTAAGAATTCGAGTTGGATAAAAGGTTCAGACTTAAATATTCAAGATAGAAAAGAGGTATAACTAGATTTCAGCTGAATAACTGTTCTTGACTGATAGGCTTACGATGAATAAAAAATGTCTTAATTCCCATTGAATCTTATAGGATGTGGATAATATTACAACAGTATTCCCTATACAGTTAAAGTAGACAGTAAATTCTACACGCGAAACATTCTCAGTGATATTTATACATTTCCTAGAAATTATAGTAAAAAAGAAATGTGTGTAGGTCAGTCATAGAACATATTGTTTCTCTATATTTTAACACTTCACGAAGAGGATTGGAAAATACTTTTCATAACATAAATATTGCGGTACGTTCTTTGATCTTTTACTAATAATCTGATTTATTTTTTTCTAGCTGAAGGTCGTCCCATAAAGTGTGGCTGCGCAGGAATTCTCTGAGGGAAACACTTCAATTTCCGTATCACCAAACCATCAACTAAAGGATTGTTAAATGTACTGCGGTTTTACCTCTTCAGACTTACTTTCGTTTAAAGGTATGGTGAACGGTGAACTTTCACGCGTGTTTCTTTCCTTGGTGTCCCTACAATACCGCAGTTGAACATCTGTACAATCTACAATAACAGACTACCTCGAATCACCTGAATCCACTTCTTCACACCAGTATGGTCCTTTGTCAGAACCCCACGCGTCTTTTGATTTCTAGTATTTTCAACCTTCACCTCCTTAGACCACACATCTAGTTTGTAACTTGCATGAGAAGGAATTTGTTCAATAGTGCATTCATGTGTTCGCACTTTTGTTTCCCATGGCGCCTTCATTGTATCATTACTCTTTCATTTGGTAATCATATACACTTAATTCTTCCACTACTCACAATGATTTCATTATACGAGCATCTGAGTTTCCTTTTAATCTCATAACTTCACAAATGGTTTTGAGCAGCCTCTGATTACAATCACATTGTAGGTCTTTGAAAGGGTTTCCAGATTTCGCTTGCTAAAAATCACAAAGGAATCATCCTTGTCTGTGTGGTTAACATGCAACTGAGTTAAATGCACAAAAAGGCTCCTGTACCGACAACTTATATGCAAATACACAACTGCATACTATATATATATATATATATATATATATATATATATATATATATATATATATATATATATATATATATATACACACACACACTACATACAAACAATGTCCACATATGGATAATGAAATATGTCATTCAGCCTAGCATATAGCTAGGGAAAATGAAAAAGCTTTAAAACGTACATTCACAAATGAGATAAATGACACATTCCTCGCGGGAGATAATCAGGGTTGAAATTTAAGAATGTTGGTCTGGGCAGTACTTCGTTGAGTGACGAGCGGTACCGTCGTCGGCCCATAAGCCCTCTATATATCCGTAAGGTAGGGCTTGGGCTGGGTGTGCAATTTCACCCCAAAAAGCTTGCCGTAAACAGCGAGGGTAGTTTATGCCTTCCTGAGCCACTTCCTCCACGGAACAGGAGTAGTATATATATATATATATATATATATATATATATATATATATATATATATATATATATATATATATATATATATAGTAAACAAGTATTTGCGTTCTCACGATTTGCGGACTCATGTATTCATGGATTTCACTGTAGAACATATCTACCAATTATTTGCGGAAAATTCGCCCATTCGTGGTATTTTTCACTGAGAAATATTCACTGATTACTGTATTTTCATTTCATTTTCATGACTAAACGCACTTTTCGTGATAAAACTATTAAAATACTCAGGTAACGCTCGAGTTACAATAATTCACCTTTTTAAATTTTGTGCGGGCGCAGGCAGCAGCGTAATCAGGCAGTGAGAGAGACCAAATCTCCTAGTTAAAAAAGTAAAAGAGAACGATAAAAGTATTGTTAGTAACGTTATACTCTTGCGTAAATGCGTACATCCATAAACAACTGACCGAGAAACTATTGTTTTGCCTATAACCGAATCGGATAACAACAGCCGTTTACCTGGTATTTCAACCATCATACAGTAATAAACAATTACCTTAGGTTACAGCACAAATGACGTTAAGTAGAATAGGACAGATATATTCTTACATTATACCCTTATCCGGTATGGATAAAAGATCCTCAAGAAAATATACTGCTAAATTTAGGCTGCAAGTTGTAACTGAAGCTGAGAAAACAATGTTCAAGCTACTAATGACTATACAGTACTGTAAATTATTGTGCATCGGTAACATGGATGAAACTCGATCGTAATTAAAATTGGAGAGAAAGTATTTTAATCAAAACTACTGGGCATGAAAGAACACATTACTGTATATACATACATACATACATACATATACATACACACATATATATACAGTATGTATATATATATATATATATAGTATATATATATATATATATATATATATATATATATATATATATATATATATATATATATATATATATATATATATAATATATATACACCCCACCATTGATTCAACTTTTATCCTCTCGTCTTTTATTTACTTACTTTTCCCTAGAGTTCCCATTTATGATCCTCACCCGCCCCCATAAGCTTCCAAAAGAAAAAAAATAATAATATAAATAAAAAGCCTCCGAGCTCCTCGCGCGGAGTCGGAGAAATTCCTAAATATTTGAGTTGGTGAGTTGACGTGGCTCTGAAGGCTTCGGGCGAACCTTTCAACTTGATTGGCAAGTTAAATGTCGCACTGCATCGTCATTGGCACGTCTCCCAGGAGGCAGATCCAGGAATTTGATGCTGCCGGTGTCTCCAGACCTTTTCTTTTTCCGACATGATCAGTAAACGTTGGGACGTACTGTAATAGGATCGACCTTTAGCGCTCACTTTAAAGAGGTGAGATCCTATGGGAAAGATCCCTCTCCTCTGTATGTAATAACGAGAAATAACAGGAGATTAGGAAAAAACTGATGACAAAAAGACAATATAAAATGAAATTGCAGAACTGAAGATAGATATGTTAGAGTAATGAGTCAAATTTAGATATATTTCAAGATTGTTTTAGTCTCAGCATTAGCTCGGAGTCAAGCCATGGAAAAAATGAGTCGGATCCTTTTCGACTTTTTGAAAGATAATATAACTTTGTTAAAGTCACAAGTGAAGCTAGAATACTTAACTAGACATAATGTTTATTCAGTATTAAATCTTATACTCAAATTTTAAACAGACATGTTGGGATTATTTCACACCCTGTAAATTTTAGAAATATTTCTTGGCGTTGTTCAACCTTATGTCTTTTTTGACTGCCAAGACTGCATTTCAGTGTCGCTCCTGCTTTGCTGTCCTATGTCAGATGTGCAGTGGTAAAGCACTTGTACCTTGAATTGACTGATACAGTAATATGCGAATCGAGTGAGGGTTGATTTCAAACAGAGGGACCATATTCCAATATCACCTGTCGTTCAAATTGCATGAATCTGAAACGACAGGTTTCAAATGAATTTCCTTCCAGCTTTCGAATTAGCTGTTTTCTTACTCATTTATCGCACGTAGGTCCTGGGTAGGACTTTACCAGGCCCAAGGCATCTCCAAGAGAAGGGGACCTGTTTGATAACATATTCAGAAATAACACAAGATTCTTTGATGTTTGCCGCGAATGCAGTTAAGAGTCATATGAGTCTAAAGGAGCGGGTCCAGGTTATGTGTTCTTATACTGTACAGAAATTATTTTGTTTGAAAGAAGCCCAAGCCCAGTCAGTTGGTGGACTCCGACAGATGGCTGGTGACTGTTTGGTGTTTTCATGCCATGCAATTATCACGTATACTCCAATATAATTGGGCGTATTCCTTTTGCCCGTAAACACCAGTAACCGAAGATACTAACATATTTGAGCAGCAGAGAGCAGGAGGAGAACATGGTCTCCAGAAAATTTCACTAATCTCCTTGATGCCCTCCATGTATGGAGTGTTTTTTATTTTTATTGTTGTATGTTTATTTTGGTCTCATTAGGGGGGCGACAGGAAACCTGATTTGCTTTAAAAACGACATTTTCAATGACTCTCCTGGTATTTCCTAATCCACTCATACAGAGGAACAAATACTTAGGGCGCGAAAAAATAACTTGCTGCTAGTCCAGCCACTACTGGGATATGATAACTAAAAGAATGGATGTAAGATATCGAGGAAGTGGGTTTTCTTTATAATGAAAACTTGTAGTTTGTGATTTCTCTAATTGTTAGTGAATCCGAGAAAGGAATTCTGTTGTCCTTTTCCCATTCTGTTTCAGATTTCATGCCCGGTATAACGATATTTAATTTATATGAAAAAATTAAATCTAACTCACATCGGATTAAAAAATGTCCATATGGTATCTACATACCTCGTCCAGACCATACCTGTAGGCTATAAGGGGTTTTATTATCTTATTTCAAAATACTCCATACATAGATTTTTTAGAACAGGGTTAAGTGGCCGGCTTATGTTACACCCGAATTTCTGGATGAAAAGACATTATTGGAAATGTATAGTTTACGAGTTTCAAGTTTTTTTTTATACCGAGCTGGAGATAGTCAGCAAATGGTGGTCTGACAAAGTGGCCACTTCGTCTTTCATCTGTACCTTGGTAAATAACGGGTCCACGTCTAGACTTTACATTGTGAAGGGGAGTATTTTCATAACTGAATATTATGCAGATATATTCAGAATGCTTTTGTGAGAGGGGAAAACACCCAAAAATGGAGAAAGGAGCATTACTGTCATTTTGACTGTATACACAATAAAAGATGTATGATATTGTAGTTGTGTTTTTGGAGGCCAGAAATCTCGGAAGTTGTTGGTTGATACTCTAGTTTGCCACTAACACTCAGCTCTTCTTGTCCTGAGCTATTTTTCTAAGTTCTATAAAAACCCTCTCAACGACTTTCCCGATACACTAGTGGTCCTTTGATTAATGAAGTCAAGAAATTTTGCTTTTGGTCTGTACTTGGGTGGGTGATCATTAGGAAATGCCAGTCACCGTCGGCACAATCCCTCGGAACATCCGAGGGAGGGTCATGGGGCTAGCCATCAAATTCCTAAAAGGGTTGCTTGAAAGCGGAACGTTAACACTGAGCGTTAGGCCCTGCTAGGGGCGAAAAGCGTTATGGCGATAAAAAAAAAAAAAAATAGGCATTTCTGTATTTGCGTGCACGGGCCGCATTTTCCCGAGATGTAACCGAGTACCGAGACCGTTCCCTGAAAAAAGCGGGACGCTATATCTTTAAAACTAACCATAGAATTTTCTTGAAAATAATCTCATCGTATGTTTCCCACACCCAAATTACCAATGGTATATGCTTAATCTATCCTAACCTAAGGGCATGGCAAAGAACCGGGGCTTTAGCATTACTAGCATACATCTCAGGAATTTGCGCACGGGTCACGTGCCATGTGCACTTTTGCACCAAACGGACAGCGTGGGATGGCTTTACTTTATTGACTATTATCACGTGAAAATTTCCTTTACAAAAATCTTATCACGACTGCACGAGACGAGGTGCCTTTACCTGCTCCGTCGGTCGTTCGTTTCTTCAAGCAACGTATCATTTGAGGATGATTTAACTCTTATGTTTTCCCGATAACCATCTAAGGATCTTTCAGCGCGTATGAAAACCGGCTGAGGGACAGAGAAGTAGCTGTTGTGGTCTTGGAGAGAGAGAGAGAGAGAGAGAGAGACAGACAGACAGACAGACAGACAGGCAGAGACAGACAGAGAGGGGGGAGGGGAATATTACAATGCACTTACGATATACGCAGTCAAAGACTAAAATATTGTGAGAAAAAATATAGATATACTGTACATATTCAAGGACAAAGAACAATGTAACATAGCAAGAGGATCATTTTCATGCAACACATACAAAGACACGAAGAATACTGCAAGATAAATAGAGAGAGAGCGAGAGAATTCCCCAGCTTAGAAGGCTTAGACTCTGAGGATGGCAGCAATAGTTGTCTGTTGAAATATAAGTGTGCTAAGAAAATCATAAAAACCTCCGCCGAAGGTACAGAGCAGGTAAACATATGGATGAATTTCTGATCATGTCTGAAGTTTGCCTTCATCATCATGGATTTTGTTTTATCCCTATGGGACATGCCGTGGAGTGCTGCAGCTGCAGTAGTTTGAAATATAGATAATTATAACACAAAACATCTCATAAAAAACAAAGGCAGTCCTTGTAAAATAAACTAAATAACAAAAAACAGTGGATTGTAGGTTTCCCCTACGAAACAACATAACGGAAAGGGACCGGATTCGAAGGAGGAAAGGAAATGCCTCCATCCCAGGCAAGGGATATAGAAACAGGCTAAATTACTGTAATTATTTTCATTGTCTCTCTAGATGCAATGTAGAAGATGCCAAATACCGCCATAGGCATGAATTCTAATTAGTATCAACGCCTATCACGTTTAGAGTAAGTAAGTATTTTTCGGGATGAGATCTCAACAGGTCGCTGAAAAACATGATGACCAACGAGGGAAGTAGAAATAATGATTTTAATCTTTCATTTCGTACCGTTACTTGTTTTATTGTCATCCAATTCATCAAGTAGATTTTGTCTAATCTCATTTCTATCTACGATTCCATGTCTATATAGTTATCATGCTTTGATCGTGACAAGAAACAGACATATTTATGGAAATCGTTTGGAAGAACATACTGAAATGTCAGCAACTGACAGACAGTAGCCTAACGACTGTATTCTGTGGTTCCTCGTTGGACGAGTCGGTAGAGTTGTCGGCTAGCATTCTGCTAGGCCCGAGTTCGAGTCTCCGGCCTGCCAATGAAGAATTAGAGGAATTAATTTCTGGTGATAGAAATTCATTTCTCGGTATAATGTGGTTCGGATTCCACAATAAGCTGTATGTCCCGTTGCTAGGTAACCAAATGGTCTTAGCCACGTAAAATAAGTCTAATCCTTCGGGCCAGCCGTAGGAGAGCTGTTAATCAGCTCAGTGGTCTGGTTAAACTAAGGTATACCTAACCTAACGACTGTATTCTAGCTGTTTCATAAAACCCCATTGCAGGTTTGCTGATGTTGAGGGAGAAAGATGTAGGAAGGAAAGAAGGAAGGAAGGAGGTCCGAATTAAAAGAGAATGGGATGGAGCCATTTACATTTTCTCTACCTGCCTATTTTATGGTAGTTGGGGAGGGTTATCTCCTATTTGCATCGCTACGCGTTTCTCATACAGAGGCTGATTGATTATGTTTTCTCCGGCTCTTTTGTACGGCAACAACATTGCTGTTACTGGTTTTCATACGGTCCCTTTGCTCGTGCGGCAATGCAGGTATAGCTCAGACTCATCTCAAAGTCTAATACAGTATTTTGAACTAAATATGGTTCGGCTTTCGATGATACGCACATTGAATACCCAGTTGATGTTCAGAGTCCCTGATATTATTATTGGCATTACGGTGGTCTCCGTATCAAAAGCAGACAATAATAATAAAGCTGTTAATGACTTGTATTTTCATTTCTTATACACTAATAAATTCTTTATATACTAAACATAATTAGGATCTTAACACAGCAAAGCAATCTACAAAATATATTATGGTAATCCAGTTTCCTTTAGACTCTGATGTTTACTAACCGCAAATTCTTGTCAGCCACAAAAACAAAGGTATAGGTTGACAGAAAGATGACTGGAGGTAGTATTCATGATTCTACCAGATAACCTGTTTTCAGAAATTAAGTCTTAAATATTCCGGTGAATGTGTCTTATACCTTACCACAGATCATGAGAGCAGTAGATATAAGTAAATTTAGAAATACGGGCTTTTTCTGCTGATTATTTTTATTGTTAGATGATGATTTACTGTCAAAAGTTTCGGATCACTTTCAACGTACAGACTGGTAAGATTCAACTTGTCTAATATTCTTGAAATTGAGCAATCAAAATATGTGATGTTCTTGAAATAGTAATGAAATTATTTATGTAACAATTGTTGTTTTAACGCAAAGAAACGCCAGTAGTCTAATAAACAAAAAAGTTGAGTATACGTATGGCATTTGTTTTCAGGCAATTTTTAGGTTGTGAGTTTTTTTTATTGCTTTACTAGAAATTTCATTAGCTCCTCGTGGCAACTACAGGGTCATATATAAAATTCAAAGAAAACGGAAGAGTGATAGATAGACAGAAACATTTACATTTTATTTTTTCTGTATTCGCCTCTTTCCCTAACCCCCATAGAGAAGACGGTAGGCTAATTAAAATTTATTGCCGCTCGATAAAATCCACGATTTTCTCTGTCTTTTTATACCTCTCGCTCCCTCTTGTGAACAATAAAAAAAAACAAGATTTTATTGTCTCCAGATGAGACTTAGTAGCTCTCTCTCTCTCTCTCTCTCTCTCTCTCTCTCTCTCTCTCTCTCTCTCTCTCTCTCTCTCTCTCTCTCTATTATTTTTGAGACTAGATTTCGCAGGTAGGACATTTTTCTCTTTCTAATTTTCATAAAAATGAAGTAGATAAGAATTAGCTGTCCACAGGCAGAACATTCTCTCTCTCTCTCTCTCTCTCTCTCTCTCTCTCTCTCTCTCTCTCTCTCTCTCTCTCTCTCTCATTTTCAGAAAGACAAGGCAGATTAGAATTCGAGGTCCGCAGGTAGGATGTGTTTCCCCATCTCTGGCCCTCTTGCTGTGTATTCACGTACTCAGAGTAGACCTTCAGGTATAGAAAACCAGCCGCTCATTGCCATATCTCTTTTGTATCCAGATCCATTACCCGTTCATTGAATGCACTCATAGATGTCTCTGTTCCCCCCTAATCATCCTTCAGTCAATGGAGTCAGAAGCGACAGGGGAAAACCAATTACTTCCGGTAGTTACCATTCGAGGAAGCCCAAAGGACCATTTGATTTTTCACATGGTTCCTTACATTGTCTTGTGCCATTCTGGAAGAATGCGGCTCTTCATTCTGCTTCGTGGTTTGTCTTTTTTAATTTTTTAAACAAAGGTTTAGTCATTTTACGACTCGCTGTTTCATTTTATATTCTTTAAATAATTTTGATATTTTCGTTGTGACTTTTTATTCATTTCTCTTTGTAACGAGCATATCCTCTTGTTAATGTTGAAAGTTTCTTCTTCTTGTAAGTACATTCTCATTTTTAGTTTTCTGTAAAAGAAACTATTGAGATGGCTTTGTCTGTCCGTTCGCACTTTTTCTGTCCGTCCTCAGATCTTAAAAACTTCTGAGGCTAGAGGGCTGCAAATTGGTATATTGATCATCCACCCGCCAATCATTAAACATACAAATTGCAGCCCTCTAGCCTCAGTAGTTTTTATTTAATTTAAGTTTAAAATTAGCCATGATCGTGCGTTTGACATCGCTATAGGTGCCTACAACACAGGCCAGCACCAGGCCGTGGCTGCAAGTTTCATGGGCCGCGGCTGAGAGTTTTATGGGCCGTGGCTGAGAGTTTCATACGGCATTATATGCTATACAGAAAACTCTATTGTGCCGAAGAAATTTCGGCGCATTTTTTACTTGTTTAGTCCAGTGTTCAACAGTCATAATGGAATTACAGTAAGTATGTTCAGTCGCATTCTAATGATTCATTCTCTTTCGTCTGGAGAGACGCAGTTTGAAGGTAGAACACTTTCCTTAAACTTCCTGAAAATAGAACGATAGATTGGTTTAGAAGGATTTTATATATATATATATATATATATATATATATATATATATATATATATATATATATTTATATATATATATATATATATATATATATATATATATATATATATATATATATATATATATATATATATATATACATACATATAACAGTGAGCCTTTTTCCACTTTTTTTCAGTAATAGTGGATGACTCAAGAGGAAAAACAAGGCAATAGTCATGGTTGCATTCATCCTGTAACAAACGAATCTAGGATGAAACGTTGTAGTGGGAAAGCTTCCTCATCACATTTGTAGAGGTAGGCCTATATCATATTATGTGTGTGTGTGTGCTTGTGCGTATGTGCGTGTGTATGAATGTAATGTCCACATATTCTGCACTTGTATGACTCACTGCCATTGTCAGATTGATAAGAACCACTTAAATCTGCAATGAGATGCATCCATGATTTCCAGTAGCCACCCTCTCCGCTGATGCAAT
>NC_089788.1:61497047-61529547 GCF_040412425.1 Macrobrachium rosenbergii
CGTCGGGATGTTGACGACCTACGCCACGGCGCACTTTCTTCACTGGAAGCTGGCTACGGCCCTCTGCGCTGCTCCCTTCCTCCCGCTCTTCCTTCTGACGCTTTTTGTGCCCGAGGTAGGATGGGAGCTCTCACTCTCTCTTTCCTCTCCCTGCACACAGACAAAAACACACACACACACACATATATATATATATATATATATATATATATATATATATATATATATATATATATACAGTATATATATATATATATATATAGTGTGTGTGTGTTTTTTTTATTTTGTCACATACAGCGTTACATCTTTTATATTCACTCATCTAGCTAACAATGTCGTTTAATATCAAGCTTGGTAGAACATAATCCCAAGGGGAATTTATAAGTGATAGCGGTAGGTCACCGTATGGTTAGGAAGCGACGACTTTTCAGTCTCGGTAACCATTCATTGGGCTGTCAAATATATATGCTCTATATATATATATATATATATATATATATATATATATATATATATATATATATATATATATATATATATATATAGTTTTGGCAGTTGAGGAATAAGGTAGAGGAGAAAAAGAATAACAAAAGAAGAATAAGAAAAAATTAGGCAGCAGATTAATATAGCAACATTAAGTAATCTTAACAATAACGTACAAAATATCCATTTGCACGCGTTAAGACTAAGGTTGACAAAATAATGATGACATATGAGGACCTGGACTTTGGAAAAGGCAGGGGCTTACCACCCCATGCCCTAAAAGCAAGTTTCAGCCTCCACTTAAATATTTTGCGGAAGTGAGAGGTGCAGTAGAACCAAGGAAAACGTTGGTTACAAGATGGACCAGTGGGTGCATACAATTGCTCCTCCTCTATTCGGCACGCCCGCTTTTAATGACAAAAGGGCAAAATGCACAAATGATAAACGGGGTCTTCAGTAAAGTGAAAACTTCAGGGTGATCAGCTGTGAAGACCCAGTAGGTGGGTAATGCCGTCAGTGCACCTCACGTGGTGCACTGTAGGCATTACTTTAAGGTTCTTTGCAGCGTCCCTCGTGCCCCTAGCTGCAACCTCTTTCATTCATTTTTCTATACCTCCGTTCATATTCTCTTTCTTCCATCTGACTTTCCACCCTCTCTAACAATTGCTTCATAGTGCAACTGCGAGGTTTTCCTTTCGTTACACCTCTCAAACCCTCTTACTGCCAACTTCCCTTTCAGCACAGAATAATCTTAAAGGCCCCAGCGCTTGGCCTATGGCCTAAATTCTGTATTCCAATTCCATTCTGTAAAAAAATTATTATAAGATAAAATGACACGCATTATTTCTTATGTTAATGATTAATTCTTCGTGAAGAAATGGCTCTTACACCTTAATCAGATACCTTCCTATGACACGCTTCCAGGTCACAGATCCCCCTACATGAGAGTAAAATATCTAAACGTAAAAGTTTTAGCGTTTAGTAAATTAATATTTACAAATGTCATATTCTTGCGTGCAAATTTGTGAAAAATCTTAATCTTTGATTAAAACTCAGGAAGGAAAGCCACTGTGGAGCAGTGTATTAACAAAAAGCTTCAGTTCGATATAAGGTTGCGTTCTTCAGTATGTTTAATTTATTTTTCTTTTGTTTAATTTACTTATCAGTTTATATATTTTTTACTTTTTCCTTATTTATTTATCTTTTATGTTTATTTCATTTTAATTATATTTAATCTATTGTAATTAGATTTCATATAATTTAATTTTTTTTATTTTTTATTATTTTTCTTGTTTTTGTTTATCCTTTTATTTATTTATTATTTTTTCTTTTATATAATTTGTTATATTTATTTTATTTTTATCTTGTATTTATTTTTATTTCATTTTATTTCATACATTCTCATTGTATTTATTTTCTTGATTGTCTGTTTTATTTATTTACTTGTGTATTTATCCATTTGTTTATTTATTTACTGGTATATTTTGTTCATTTATTTCATCTACTTATTTTTTATGTGTCTTATTTATTTAATTTTAATTTTTTTACTTATTTAATTCTTGTTTTATTTTAGTAAGCTTACCTTAATTCATTTCTATATTTTTTCATTTTTTTCACACATATATTTTATTTTAATATATTACTTAATTTCTTTATTTCTTGAATTCTTTATTTATTTTATTTGTTTAATTTTATTAATTTAATGATCAGTTCTATTTTTTATTATTTTATTTTCTGTCTTCTGCTATTTACTTTATTACTTTTTATTTTTTATTTTATTTATTGTGTTTATTTCTTTATTTTGTTTCTATTTTAGTTTCGTTATTTATTCACATTATTAATGTATTTTCTTTATATAATTTTTCTATTTTTTTATATTTCATTTCTAATTTTATTTTACTTATTTATTTTTTATTCTATTTATATATTTATTTGTTATTTATTTCATTTATTAATTTTTTTAATTTTATTTCTTTATTTTTTCTGTTAAGTTATTTTATATATTTTCTATTGATGCATTTTAGTTGATTCATTTACTTCTTTCATTTGTGTTTTTAACTGAGCATATAAAATTGTTAAAATCAAGATCAAACTACAGTGTACAGGAATGCGTGAAAATGTTAAACAGACATATTGGAAGTAACCAATAAAAATAATATTAACCAAGGCAGTCAGATGCCAGTGTTAAATTGTTGAATATGATTATGAGGCAAAAACCAAAGAATGTTCAATAGAATATGAAGTCCTCGGGTTCTGAGTGAATTAGCATGTGGTACAGAAAAGAAAATTGAAAGAGAGCTGTATGATATGTTACAGAATGTGATTAGAGCGAAAGAGAAGAAAGCTGGCACGTCTTGGGTTGATGTCCGAGTTAATTGTACAGTCGCAGTCTATACACTTGTGGTACTTGATTGACTGCCTAAAATTAGCACCCCCTATTCCGGTCACTGACGTGCAGAACTTTCTCTTCCGAAGAGAGCTAACCTGTAACCGGTTACCTGAGAATATTCACACCTGGGGGCCACTGCCTTTGACCCAGTAAGTCTTAGAAGTATCCGCCTCGCTATCCTGTCCCCTAGTCATCAGACAAGGATGTTCTCACGTCATTGTTTATCAGTAAACATTTTTTGGAAATGAATCGCTCCACCGATGACTAATGTTCATGGTGTGAGCGCAACTTGGTTTTCTTATTAGAACTTGATGATTGTTATCATCCTTTTTACGAATCAAACGCTTTATTAAGACTTGTTTGGGTGGAACCAACTCATTCAGCAGCAAGATATTGTAAGAACTATCCAGCGAAATCCTATGGAAGAATTTCAGTGAATACTTGAGACATTAAGTTTAGATTCAAGGCGCAAGCGTATGCCATCACCAAGCAGACCCTCTTGTAAGAGGAGTAAGGTTAAGATAACTCGCATATTAATCTGATGGCGATGGTACGGGTAGGCACAAATATTAGGCAAGCAAAATATATTGTTAAATACGTTAAATCCTAATTAAGTAGACATAGTACATCATCATCTTTTCTGTAGGCTGCCTTTTAATGACTTCTTAATGTAAAACTAATGAAGCTCTATAAACATTGTAAATAATTGTTGTATTTTCTAAGACATCATTGCTTACAAATTGTGGGTTAATTATGAATATAGGTATCTGTTATTTTCAAAGAGCTTGCTCTATGTCTTCGTAAGATGATATAGTTTTGAAATTCTTGCCTTGATTATTACAATAATTTCCAGAAAAATACTTTGATATTGCACATGGTCGTTTAGTATTCGTCTTTAAAACGACTTGAACATCATGTCTAGGATTCTCGTAGCTTCAGATATCAAAATATTCATCTTAGACAGAACTACTACTTTTAACTGTTTTGCCATCACGAGGAATAACATTTCTACAAAACCTTCAAGGAAATATCTGTCTCTTGTAAGGGTGCTTTTGTAATTTTTACAATCATTTCTAGTAGATCTACAAAAACTGAAAAAGGTAACCATTTTCCTTTCTATTGGTTCATTTGTTCTTTTAGGACACTTCCGCCAAATCTACACATCCAACAAAAAATAAACCCCTTTGTGTTCCATGTCTTGTTTGTCCTTTTACAGCCAACTTTGTTAAATCTGAAAAAAAATTAATTATATGTTACCTTTTGTCGAAATATGATCATTTATGCTATATATATGGAAAAATCAGGTAAGTTTTCATTTACCAAAAGCAATGTAAAAGAATCCTATTGCATAATACCTTTCATGGTGATTTATCCAAAGTCTGCCAATGAAAAAAGCTACCTTTCATCTCATGATGCTTTCTTTTGTTTTATTGCAACCATTTCTTCCTTCAAAGAACTCTTCTTCTTTCCAGTCTCCTTACTGGCTAGTGAGGAAAGGCATGAAGGATGAAGCAAGATCATCCCTCCTGAAGCTCCTAGGACCCCGAGCTGACGTCGACAGAGCCCTCAGAGACATTCCTAACGTCAGAAAGGACCAGGTTTCTCTTCTGGGACAGGTAACGATACGAGTTTTATGCGCATGTTTTAAATCGCTATTTCTTGACAGGTTGAAAACTTCTTATGGACAGAGAGGTGTTCTGAGACGCGTTCAGCAAGGAAAATGGTTCGGGGAACGTTTAGTGGAAAAATATCTATGGAAACTTTTAGAGGAGATGTTGCTCTAGGGCACCTCTTGCAATGGAAAATGATTAAGGGGACACTCTGGTCTACATGTTTGTGAAACCATCTATCAAGAACGTGTTTAAATAACATGTCTGATGAAAGATTGAATCTTTTGTTTACAAAATTTAGCATGTTTCTTTCCTACTACTATCAAACTTTGGAATACTCTTCTTTTCTTGGTTTTTATAATCTTCCTTCCTGTAAAAGGCAGAAACGTCTTCGTGTTAAAACACCTTTTAAGCTTCTTCGTGTTTCTTATGTTTTTCAGACCTGGGCTAGAAATGGGCATTGGGTCGTACATCTCATTCATTTTTACACCTAAGATGCATGGTGAATTCTGTTTACGACTGATGATGCAAGTTGGTATTTATCAAATTAAATTTTTATCTACTATTTTTTTTAGCAGAGCAAAACATACCCTTACTAAAAATAATTTTTAAATATACTCAAAAGGCAGTGTTTCCTCTACTGTGCAACGTAAAACACGCTGAAAAGGCATTCTTTTCTTAACTGAGAGAGTAAAACACGCTTGAAAGTGTTGCCTTTACTGTGCAGTGTAAAAAACACTAAAATAACAGTGTTTCCTTCACTACACTGTATAAAACACACCAAAACTACAGTATTGCCTTTTCTGTACCGTCTAAGGCACAATAAAAAGATGTGTTTCCTGTACATTGCAGAACACACCTATAAGGCAGTCTTCCCATTACCTTGCGGTGTAAAAGATTAAAAAGGCAGTGCTTCCTTTGCTGCTCAGTGTAAAATACACCTAAAAAGCATAGTTTCCTATATTTCGCTGTTTAAAACACGCTAAAAAGGCACCGCTTCCTTTATCATGCAGTGTACACACACATGAAATTTACATCAGTCTCCTTATTCTGTGTAACTCTCCGCACCATGACATACAACTTACAGCAAGGCACAGATAAACAGCTACCATGAATTTTGATAAAGTACAGGACATTGCTGACTAGAAAGAGGAGGTCCACCTAATGATATTCAGATCACAACAAATGTTTGGAGAGTATGATTACCTACAATGAATGCATTTATGTATATATATATATATATATATATATATATATACAGTATATATGTATATATATGTGTGTGTTATGTATTTTAGTATTTTATATTTCCTCCAATATTTAACATTATCAGTACAGATATGAGGTAACAAACCCCATGGCCCAGGCTATCTAGTGACTCATTTTTTCTTTTCCCGGCTTCCACGGGAATTATAAAACGCGACTGCCATAGGCCTCGGGAAAGGAGACTCGTCTGCGGGTCAGGAGCATTTTTCCCACCAAGGGGTCCACAACCCTTTACTAGACGCTTTTATTTCCTCTTGAGGTACAGTATATCTGTGCCGCCAAACCTTTGACGCTTCCTAGGGCAACAATATCCAGGTTATCCGCTTGACACCCTTCTGGCAGCAGTTATCAATAAACAGACTGAGCTGCCGATGTGCCTGCCATTGGCCACAAGAAGGAGAGATTAATCTACCATTTAAGGAACTTTTCCTCGCCTAAGGCGTTCACAACCATCCACTAGGTACTTCTCTGCCTTGGAACATAGTGCATTTGAATCCAAAGCAGTTAACACCTCCTAAGTCACTAGTGTCTTGATAGTACCACTTACTGGCCAAAGTATGAATGTGGTAGTGACCATTGTGTTGATTTCCTCTGAAGCCACCCTCCGTTATGGGACGATATGTGTCTCTTCAAAGTCTAGTGTGTAGGACGCTTGCCTTGCTTGCAGAGAGACCCTTTGAGATTCGGCTGAGCTCTTATTGAACCGAACAGGCAGTGTTTCCTTCGAAGCAATCTACTGTAATTGGACTCTCTCAAGTGATACGGCTTATGAAGGAACAGATGGATAGATCTATATACCCTTCTTTAAACGCTGATTAGTATATAGACTCATAGTTCATTAGGAAAAAAAATTAACGTAAAATTGCATATATGACTAAACTTGTTCTCCATTGACTTGACCCTTCTTGATTGAGCTTAGTAGAGTGCATTCAGCATAGGTAATAAACAAAAAAAGAAAACAAAAACAATCCTCGTAAATCTGTATGTAACGATAGTTCCGTATGCAGTGCGTTCCGTATAAAAACAGATTATATCATGAAGGAAATACAAGCAAAGATATATATCTCGTCTTATTTCGCTCGACAATAATTATCGTGAAAACTACTTGAGACGATGAAAAATTTTTTAACGCGGTGTTTCATTTTCCTCCGTTGTTATGTATTCTGCTCATACTCTTGTGTGCTAGGGTCTGCACGTACACCCTGGCATGGGACTCCAAGATGATACGCAGAATAAATCAAATAGGGTCCTTTTAGGAAGGCACAACGGAAAGAGACTTTATTCCTTGAGAAGAGAGCTCCCAAATTTGGTGAAGCTCTCCTTTCACTCGGTCTCGTACGAATCGAACTCATGGTCCTCGTCCATAATCCGATTCTTACATCCACCTAGGATTCATTTGACCTTAGTGTTGAGGTCATCTTTCCATTGCCTTTTATATGGGTACAGTTTCAGACAGTCCCTTGTAAGTTGTTTTGGCTGTATTCTAAAACGACTTTTCCAGATGTGTGTCATATTGTCCTAAACATTGTCTGAAGATTCTGAGCGTTAGATGTGGTCAGTCTCATCAATTTCTTCTTCGGCCATTCTCTGTATTTTATGTACTGTAACATTTTACTTGTAGAGAGAAGTTTGTCAAACTCTAAGAAGGAGGGCCTTTCTTCCCGAGTTACATCAGTCAGCCGAGGTGTGAAATTCTTTGCCAATCTTCAGTTCTTTTTATCCCGTAGGGGGGGGTAGCGCCCTCAGTACACCTCACGTGGTGCACTGTAGGCATTAATTAAGGGTCTTTGCAGTACCCCTTTGCTCCATAGCTGCATCCTCTTTCATTTCTTTTACTGTAGTGCTGTTCATATTGGTCTCTTTCTTCCATCTGACTTTCCAGCCTTTCTAAAAATTGTTTCATAGTGGAACTGCGAGGTTCTCCTCCTGTTACACCTTCGAAATCTTCTGACTGTCAGTTTCCCTTTCAGCGTTGAATGACCTCTTAGGTCCCAGCGCTGATGCCATTTGGAAGTATCAGGGTCTTTAGTCAGTGGAGAAGAAATTGTGACAACCATAATTGTCTTTAAGGGCTTTCAATTGTTAGTAACCATGAGTAAATAGGGCTTGAGACATCATGTACACCACAAGGATTCTGGGTCACATCTTAGGAGTTCTTGTGGTCAGCATGACAAATGTTTTGTTATAAATTCTTCCGGTGTCCAAAAAAATAAAGAGTATGAAGAGGCATTAGAAACAGAAATATTGAATTGAATGCTTTTCTCCTAGTCAGAAATGTAGCTCATGTCTTCATTAGGATTCAGATTCAAATGACAAGTCATATAGACTTTAAAAATAAAAGATAACGGATTTGTTAAGAGGAAGATGTTTAGGAAATGGGAAGGGAGAGTTTGCACAGTGTTTTGTGGTGGCTTGTATATATAAGAGCATAGAGAAATTCGAAAGGTTGGCAGAGAGGGCATTTGATTCAGAAGTTATGAATTAATGGCACAGGGGAAGACGGAGAAAGTGGCTAGAGGCGTTGGCAGAAGTGATGGAAAAGAAGGGCCTCATTATGCAGGAAATGTAAGAGTGCAAGTGGAATTGCAGCAAGCTACGCTTGGGTAAGGAGGGCTGATTCATTGCTGATGAGCATTTTCAGTTTTTATAAGAAGTTCTTAATGTTACTGAAGTTCTATGGACAGTATTTACTTATGAATTAGCAGTTAAAGAAAGAACGTAGTAGTGATTGTTGTCTCGTTATTCTCCAGTACCATCTTCTATCATATATATATATATATATATACACACACACACACACACACAATCACCAGACCTCGCCTCAACAGTGAGAAACCAGAATTCTGTCGTAAATTGGGATACACCTTTACATCCATTTCTGGTAAAATCCATTGTGGTTCTGTGGACCTAAACAGTGGATAGTGTACCGGACATTTACTCGAGTGTTGTTGGTCTCAGCCAGTGTGAAGAAGGAGTGGGGCTAATAAACACATCATAACAGACTTGACGAGAACTCAAGGATTAATTGCTTGTGGAGCCACCCATTCAAAATGTATGTGAATACATACATACATATATATACATATATATATACATTTATATATATAGAAATAGATGTGTGTATATGTATATATATATATATATATATATATATATATATATATATATATACATACATATATATATATATATATATATATATATATATATATATATATATATATATATATATGTGTGTGTGTGTGTGTGTGTGTGTGTGTGTGTGTGAGGGGATAATCAAGGAACTAGCAGCATAATTTAATTTACTCTTAACACTGAGTATTTTTTCATAATCAACAGATCAAACTCCTGAAGAGAAAGGAATACGGCAAGCCAGTGGGTTTAGTCCTGGCAATTTTCTTGCTCAGGGAACTGAGTGGCCACAACACCATCTTCTTCTACTCCGTGTTCATATTCCAAAGGGCTGGAGTGGGAGTAGATGCCTTTCTGTGCTCTGTCCTGGTGGGCTGCGTCCGCCTCATCTTCTCAGGAGTGTCTGTGGCAATCATAGACAGGGCAGGAAGGAGGGCGTGTTTCATCGGCACCACAGTCACGTGCTTCCTCGCGGAGATGACCAGCGGAGCTTTCCTTTTGTGCGACGTCACTGGGGCCTCGTGGGTCCCTGTGGTCGGCGTGCTGGTCTATGTGGCATCCTATGGAATGGGTCAAGGGTCCATCCCGTGGATTCTCCTCGGGGAGCTCCTGCCAATCCCTGTCAGGTCGGTTGGCGCTTCCATAATCGTTTTCCTGAACTGCCTCCTACTCTTCGGTGTCAACTTTGTGTTTCTGATGGCCATGAACATTTTGAGTGTGGGGGGAATTCTGTGCTTGTTTTCCCTGTCAAATGTTGTTTTAGCTGTGATATCCTACGTGTGGCTACCAGAAACTCGAGGACGCCTTTTAAAAGAACTGGAAAACATTTGCATTGAAAACGCAGAAGACTTGGTCGTGCCTGACCACGCTGCAGAGAGAGGAGCTTATAAAAATGAGGGGATGGAAGATGATGTCATGAAAACACGCTTGTAATTTATTATTTCTTTATACATACATGGAAGTCTGGACTGGGATGCTTCCTTTTTTAGCGTTCATTTTTTTGACTGGATTTTCATGCAAATTTTCAGGTTTTAATATAAATTGTGCATTAATTATGAAAAACCCTTATATTTAGATGAGCTTCCGTCCAGCCAAAACTGACAGTAATGTTAAGTTGATGAGACAGTTGGATGTGAACATCTAAATGTTTGGTTCAAGTGAGACACTGCTGTGCACACCCAGTTGTTTAATGTCTTATGCAAACCAAAGGTTTAGTTTAAGGTTTCGTATCGACCAATCCGAAAGCGTAAAACGATCAAAATCTTTAAATGAATATCAAACTATTATGGGGCATTCAGACGGTGAAATTATATTGTTTGTCTGCTACCTTCAAAAGGTAGTACTGACATTTTTAATCTTTTACACTCACTCCCGGTAAAAAAGTGTTTGCCAGTATCCTTGGAATTTGAAGAAAAGTCTCAGAAAGCCAAATAATAATTTTCTACCAGAATGAAGTATGAATACGGGTTCCTTTTTTACAAGTTGCTGTAAAATACATGAATTTTTATTTAATAAATATTGTACAAAATGCTTTTTTTTCCTTTCCATCCTATTTTGCTCTTCGAGTGAAGAGGAGTTCTCATGGTCATTCTACAGATGAAGAAGAGAAGGGATTATAACAGGAGATTTGAAAAGACTTTGAAGAGGAGAAATAAAAGCTGCTCCAGGAGCAAGGGCCATCAATATAACATAACCAACAACAGGAAGAGAGAATAGAGTCTATGGAAGAGAAAGCTTGAATATGTGAAGAAGTACGCGGAAATTGATAATATGGAAATACTGAACATGAAGTCTGTTTTCAAAAACAAATTTTCATGAGTGTTTAATAAATAGTCATGGGTGGACCAACGGCTTCAATCCGTTTTAGATTTACTTCACCTCATAGGAGTCTTTCATGGCACAATGTGTGGAAAGACAGTACTAGGGTTATTTGCAGTGTCCAGTCTCTCGGTTACCAGCTGCACATCCGTCTGCCCTTTCCTTTTCATCTGTTCCATACAGCCCTTTCCTACCTAGCTGTTCAGCTTTTTAAACACACCATTGATTCATTCTTCCCCGCTCGTTAAGAACAAATCCTTTGGGTGAGTTGTATGTTAGTCTAGGAAGATAATTCATGGTCTTAGAAAATATTTGAAAACAATATTTCACTTTAATTTGGGCTTGGATCTCATGAACGCATTAGTTTAGGATTTGGTCTTACATTTGTATCTTAATTCTATCCTGGCTTGGATATAAAGTGTCCTTAATTTGTTTATTCTATCGATCTTTGCATAATAATACAAAAAAAAAATGCGTCGAAAGTTTTTGGGACAATAGATCACCAACGAATTTTGTTTATGGTTACCCTTGAACAGCAGCCTGTGAATCCATGGCTATCATAGAAAACGTAAAAGTGGTTATTGTCAATGATAAACTAATATATTCTCCTTAAGTAGTGATTCGTAGTGTCTGTCTAAGAGCAACTCACACGCTATCTTTATTGAGATTTATAGGGTTAAATTTTAGACCTGTAACGACTACCTACCTTGAATTAATGAGTTCCTCGTTTGTGTGCCTGTTCTGCCTGAATTGTTAAACAACCAATTTGTCAATTGAATTCCGATAGTCTTTGCTTACATTTATAGGCAGTTAAAACAAGAGTCTGTAAGAGATTCATCGCACCGATCGCGGATTCTCTCGAGCACACTTGTGTGTTCGTCATCCATCGGAGGGGATAAGACAAAAACAAGAGCTTCCCGTTTTCTCTCTCTCAACGAACGCAACTTCTACCATACAATGTTTCCGTATGTTTCTCCCTAACCATTGTTGTCTCGATTTATGTACAATCACCACTACTTGCATTGCCATGCAAGCATTCTAATCATGTATTCATAATGTTCTACCGAATCTTCTGTATCAAACTGTGTGTATGTATCTGTCTGTGAAGACGCCAAACGTCTCGCCATTTCACATATATTATGCTACTGCATTGTATTCATTAATCTGTCTCGAATCTCATGCAATCGGCCATATGTGGAATTTTCTGGCCTTTCCATTGATAAATGTTTTATCACTGTACGTTTATTATGTCTCTCACAATCGCCATCTGTTTGTCTGCCGACAAACACAGATGTCCGAAGCATTACCTCTGTTTTGCCCTGGCTGTGTGTAGATGCTACTTTGCGGCTCGCACCAGCCAATAACAACTTCGAAGATTCTGTACATTCATTTATCTGTTACGGGCTGCTCTAGGAGCAAGAGCCCGTGCTGGCACAAGGCCAGCTAAATCTGAAACAACAACATGTACATTCATTCAGTAAAGAACCACCAATAAACTAGACAACACCCAGCCAGTATGTCACTCAATCCCGTTCTTACAAGTTCTTTTATAAATTTATCTTTAGTGACTTTATTATTTAAATAAAAATATAAATTCATAATGACCAAAGTTCTTTTTACTTTAGATTTAAGATAGACATCAGAGCTCATTTTCACTCTGTTTCAGTGACGAATTAAGTGAACAAAATGGGAGTCGGCATCAAAGTTCAGTCCAGTTTGCTTGGTTGATCGCCTTCAGTGGTGAGGGCATATCGTGAAGTCTTCCCATGAAATGCTTAGGCCCAGGAAAGAAAATAAGACCAGTAATGCTAACTTTTTATTGAAGCCAAAAGGAAGTCACCTGTACCTGTGTAATGAAAGACGTCCTACGCCTACAGTATCTGTCTTTGACGTATTTAAGGAAACTGGTAAGAGCATTTTCTTTGTAGTTATATGATCTAGTTTGCTTGTATGTATGTGTGACGTAACGATTATCATCACTTAGTGAGAGTAAGGAATACATTTTTTTATAGAATACCGGTATGGTAGCCAATTTCTTAAAACGCCTTTATTAGGTGACGTTCAGTTGGAACTAGTCTTCAAATAACTGCAACAATTCGTTTGCCATCTCAGCATCGATGAGTCATTTTGGGGAGTTGCCATTGGGAAAGATGTTATAGTAAGTAGCTGTTACTGTAGGGCAGTGGTTCTCACTGTGTTCTGCAGAAACCCAGGGTTCCGTGAAGACCTTTCAACGGTTCCGTGATGAACAAAATTATATATAATATATACTGTATATATATGTGTGTGATATATATATATATATATATATATATATATATATATATACAGTATATATATATACATATATATATATATATATATATATATATATATATATATTATATATATATATATATATATGTGTATGTGTGTATATATATGTAGGTTTGATGAAAGTTTACTTTTATTTGTGTGTTTATAAGAACAAGAATGGATAAAATGAAATATGAAAGTGATGAAACCTTTTGCATTTGAGGAGAGAGAGAGAGAGAAACTGATTTATTCCGTACGTTGGAAGTTTCTACGCATCCCCGTCCCACCCACTCGCTCCCGACACTCAGTATTGTCGCGCTGGGCGTCATTACGGATGTTTCGCGTCATTCCCGTGTTGTTCACTGTATAACTAAATTTCTAAGTTGGAAAACGGGTTGAAATACCACACCTTACGGCCGAAGGTGCAAGGTGATACGCACAATACATCTACTGATTCTACTGAGTGTAGTGAGCGTGTTGAACAGACAGGTGCAGCTGGTGATTAACAGAATCCCTGCATGAGCCACATACCTCTACTTCTGTGACACAAGATTCAAGACCTAAATCAGGTACTGGATATTCAAAGAAGCCCAAATTTCGTGAAGGTTACACAAAATTTGGTTTCATGTCAGTTGGAGATGAAAATGCTCCAGATGGACAATGGCTAATAGTAGTTGCAATCCCGCAAAATTGATGAGCCACCTTGAAATCAAGCGCTCACAGCTTGTTAACAAACACAGTGATTATTTCATAAGAAAACGAGATCAGTTGAAAGAGAGTTTGCCTCCATCAAGAAATTTGCTTGTCAAGACAATAGAAATGCACTTGTAGCCTCATACCACGTAAGTTACAACATTGCTAAGGCTGGTGAAGCTCATACGATTGCAGAATCTTTAGTGAAACCGTGCATGAAAGATGTGATTTCCTGTATGTTAGGAGAGAAACATAGCAAGATTCTTGACACTATGCCCCTCTCAAATGACACGGTATCACGCCGAATCCAAGAGATGGCAGAAAATTGTTAAAGTGTTAATAAATCACATGAAAACAAGTCCTGTGGCCTTCACCATTCAACTTGATGGATCTACGGGCGTTGCAGGTCTAGCTATCCTCCTTGTGCTGTTGTGCCAAGCTATCGAAACGACAGCAAGAGGTGAGTACATATTAAAAGATCTTGGACACTTTCTTCACCAAAAATGGTCTTAGATGGGACCTGTGCATAGCTGCCTACACGGATGGTGCAAAGACAATGACAGGCCCAGTAAAGGGTGTTATTGGTTTCATAAAAAACGTTGCACCTGCTATGGAGTATAGACACTGCTGCCTTTATAGAGAGACACTAGCTGTGAAAAAGATGTCAAGTGATCTAAAAGAGACACTTAATGAAGTGGTCAAGGTAATAAATTTCATCAAGGCTAGGCCTCTTCATTCTTGAGTGTTTGCCTCACTGTGTCATGAGATGGGGTCCATTCACAGAACTCTGCTGCTACATACAGAGGTGCGTTAGCTATCTCGCGGTAAAATTCTTTCACGTGTGTATGAACTGAGAAATGAGATTGAAATATTTCTCAGAGAGCACAAGTCTTCTCTGTCAACCCAGCCCATTGGTGAAGTCTGGGTATGTAAGGTGGCCTATCTTGCAGATATATTTTTGAAATTAAATGAGCTCAACTTATCATCACACGGTTCTAATATCAACATTTTGAATGTTCAAGGCAGAAATGAGTCCTTCCTTCTTAAGATAGAGTTCTGGATTGGCTGTGCAAGAAAAACCAGACAGAGTGTTTGCCAAATTGCCATGCATTCCTGAACAAAAACTCCTTAGAACTGGCTGATAGTACAAGAGACTGGATGATTCAGCACCTACAAAAATAAAAGGATAATCAATGAGAGTATTTTCAAAAGCAGTCAGACCCTCTGACATGGCTATGCAACCCATTCATGGATGCAGTTAACGTGATGAAGCAGAAACTGTCAGTGACTGAAAAAGAACAGCCAGTTGACGTTTCAACTGACCTTACTTTGAAAACTAAATACAACAAAGACTTTCTCCTTCCTTTCTGGGCAAACCTATTGCATGAGTACCTGGAATTAGCAAAAAGAGCATTGAAACATCTTATGCCCTTTACAGCAGCATACATGTGTGAAGCAGCTTTCTCTCGCTATATTGTAACCAAAAACAAATACCGAAGCAAGTTGGATGCAGCACCTGATATGCGTCTGCAGGTGACAAACATAGTTCCAGATTTTGATGATCTCTGTTCCCAGAAACAAGCTCACCCATCACATTAAATAAGGTAAGAATTTTGATGCTGAGTACGTACTTAATTGCACTTTTATATAGTTGCATGTATGTGTGTGTGTATGTAGGGGGGAGGTGGTTCCACCTATACTGGGTGAGGGAGTCGTATGGGGTTCAGCGGAGTACCAGCAAGAGCAAAGGGGTTCCGTTAGTCGGAAAAGTTTGAGAACCACTGCTATAGGGGTGTATGTTTGTGACACGCCTCAGGTAACTAACTCTTAAGCCCCTATTACACGTATCCGGTTTCCTACGGCCAACCTGGCCTACGGCGCCGTATGAAAAGTTCTGGCCTACGGCGAGTTATTACACGTATTTGAACAGCCACCTGGCAAGTGGGTCAGTGTGGCACTGTTTGTGGTGGAGGAGTGACATGTCTTCTCTCGACGACAATCTCGTTGCTATTGCTCTAGCGTGCTGTTTGAAGCGCAGCGCTTCCACTTTATAAAATCACATTTCCTTGATGGAGCTTCAGGATTTCCTTAGATTTCCTTGACTCAGCGTTTCATTTCCTTGAAAATTTTCTTGTATATGGTAGTGATTTTCTAAGCAAGTTAAATGGAAAATATAACAACACAGTGAACAAAATGAAAAAATATATATTTAATAATTAACAAAAATTTACACTTTTTTTTCAAAATTCTAATTAATGAAAATTAAAGTCCTTTTTTCTCAGAAAACCTTAGAATTAACTAAAAATTACAATAAATTTATTTCAAACTGCTTCGAAGGACGAAGTTAAAAGAAAATAATCTTTGTTGTGTTGTTTCACATGGTGCCTGTAAAACGAGAAATGACCCATGGTTAGTAACAAAGTGCATAAAAATTATTCACCTATTCGCCAGTTCTTTACTTTTTACAAAGGTCTCACTAACAACGTTTAAAGGGACCATTACATAAATACTTTTTTACAATACTGCAAATGAAATTAACTAATGTGGATTCTAAATTTGGAGCATCAAGATCAAAGTAAATTAATTACTTACCGAAAATAATGTTATGAAAACATGTAGCCTGGTTAGGCCTAGCCTAATCAGAATCCAGGAAATAAAATCATAAACATTTACGTTTTTTTCTGGAAGTTAAGAAAAATATGTTTTAGTTCTTGAGTGAAACGACACGATCGTAGAAAGAGCTATTAGCCTACTATACTTTCATGATTTGTGATATGATTTGTTATATTGGTTTACTGGTGGCCTAAATGTTTCGCGGCTTTATCCATACAAAATATGCTACACAAATCCAAGTTTGCTATGCTATACAAGATGAAAGCAAAAGTACGAGACAGAGAGAGAGAGAGAGAATATCAAGGAACTGGACGCAAAATTGGCTACTTGGCTATTACAACTCCTTTTTGCTTGTTTTATGCATATATGTCCTGGGTTTGTTTATATATATATATATATATATATATATATATATATATATATATATATATATATATATATATATATATATATATATATATATATATATATCAAGTGAAGGGGCAGCATGTATTAGACTCACCTCTTTGAAATTTACTTCTTATTTAAATTTTCTAAGAACTGTTTTCGAAGATCCAATGCTTCCTTGTCATCGGCATTGGATTTCATTCTTGAATGCAGCTTAATCATCTCTTTTGAAGGGTCTAGATGGGCAGCCTGATTATCTCCTTTTGACTGAAATGAAAGTTTTGCGTGAAGGAGACCAAGTAGACTTTCTTGCTTCAGTGCAGTTCGAAGATCGTCTTTTATCAATTTCAGTTGACTAAATAGCCTTTCGACTGAAGCATTCGAAAAAGCAAATGACATCAATGTACCCATTAATTTCACAAGATGTGGGTATGAACGTCTTCCGGCAGAATTTCTGGCAGCAAAAACAGTTTTCAATAATCACTAAAATTCATATTCACATGAAGGTTAGGGTTCATTACATGCTGCCTCCATTCTAAATCAACTTCTTGGACGTCGACCAAGTCATTTAGATATGGTAATTGTTTGAAGATAGGTGACAAGGATGGAATAGTTAGGTTATATGCGACATCTGGTGATAAACATGGCAAAAAGTCAAAATGCTTAATTCCATCAAATCTTGTCAGAATTTGATCAACACATTCCATAAGAAATTCTTTGCACTGGGTGTAAAACAACTTAACATCCTTATGATTATTTCCTATATCTTTAGCAATGCTGCTAATGGTTTCGGTAGCAGCTAATCCAACATAAACCTTGTGTAAGGGGACGTGATTCAATTCATTTCTTGGATTGATATCTTCGATTTTAGTATCCCGTACATACTGAAGTGTCATGAAATCCGAGCATAGATTCATAACAAGGGTGGTAATTTCCTTATTAAGTTGATGTAGGAGAGGAAGCTCACTTTGAAACAATGTATTAAATGATACTAATCTTCCTAGGTTAAAAGAAAGGAATTCTAGATATGCTTGCGTGAACTTGTTATGAAGATTTTTCACGATGCTATCGTGAGTATGTGTGGGGTCTTCAATGGCCACTTGTGTAAAATACAGTTTTAAGGGTTCGTACTGCTGTAATATTCGGTCCACACACATTTTCATTGATAGCCATCGTGTTCGTCCTGCTCGAAGAATGCTGTGTTTTTCAACATGAAAAAACTCCTGAAATTCGTGGAATTCTTCAATCCTTTTGGATGACAAACTAAAATGAGAATAAACATTTCTGCATAAATCTTCCAATGATTTTGGAAGCTTCAGTGAAGCATAAGACGCACATAAGTGTATTAAGTGACATGAGCATTTAACAGTTATAATCCATGGACAGTCTTTAGTCAATAGTTGTGATACTGAATGATGTTTTCCAAACATCACATTGCACGTATCAGCACAGAATCCTATCACGTTCTCCATAGGGATTTTTCTTTCATTCATGCAGTCTTGAATTTTACCATATATGGTATCAGCTTTACCATTGGGAATCTCAATAAGATCAATAAAGATGAAAATCATTTTAAACATCTCTATATCAAAGTATGTCCCCATCAGTGCCAGTTGAGATGTGGTGGATTTATCGGTTGTTTCATCGATAATGAGGGAAAATTTTTTTTGCTGTAATTGCTCTATTCCCTCTTGCATGAAGTAAAATCCAAGCACTTGCCGTATGGTATTAGTAGCTTTCTGTTTACCAAGTGTAATTTTCTTTAGGACATTATCTGTTGGAAACACACTTCGCAGGAATGGGATAAACTTTTCACATAAGCTTATGGGCAAGTTATTTTCTGCAATGAAACTACATTGACATCAGATTCTGACTGATGTCATACCATACGGTGAGCAATTACACGCTACGTCCTCAGTCCTGACGCACGACGGCCGTACGGCCAACTTTACTGCTGGCGAAAGTTCATCCGGCCGGCCGTGGGTGAGCGTTCATACGGCCGATTTGCTATCACACGCTCCGGTTTGAACATATGCTAGCGTCGCGACCGACGGCGCCGTAGGAAACCGGATACGTGTAATAGGGGCTTTAGGTACTAAGCCAGGGTCTAAGTTCAGTTGGATTTAAGGGAACGTGATGCATTTGGGAATAAAACCCTCCTTTGTAATTATGACTAAACCAGGGCAAAAATATATGTATATATATGCATATATGTATATATATATATATATATGTATATATATATATATATATATATATATATATATATATATATATATATATATATTACATACAATATGTATATTACATATATATATATATATATATATATATATATATATATATATATATATATATATATATATATATATATATATATATATATATATATATATATAATATATGTACTACATATATACACACATACATATGCTAGTCTGCTGGTTAATAGACTTATTCTTTTTTTATGTATCCTGGCAGATGGGTATTATGAAACCAAAATGAATCGTCGAAACTACTGTTGTAATTTTGCCTTTTAGTAAGTGAAATGGCAACAATTTTTTTTTACTCCGGTATGTATTCGACTACCTTTAAGTGTGATGAGATCTATTTGTAAAATAGGATATGCTGTCATGAATAAAGATGCGCATCATATTTGCAAACACTTTTTATTTCATCATTCATCTTTGAGTGGAGGCAGAGTTTGGTATGGGAGCGCAGCCCGAAATTGTTCACTTACTAGTGGTCACTGGCTTCCTTTCTTAAATGGTGACAAATCTGGCACGCCACCATTCGTTAAACGGCTTCACCGCTGAGATTTCTTCAAAAAAAAAAAAAAACGCAGGACGTTATATGATACCTTCTCAAACCAAAGGCCCAACGTGTTTTAGCCTCAGAAAAAAAGAGTAATTGTAAACTAAATAAGTCGAAGAGATCTCTGCCAGCTCACGTAGTACCTGGAAAATAAGAAATAGATCATTTAGACAGCAGCGAACCTGTACACTGGATTTAACCATGAGCCTTACAAGTTTCCATTTTTGCAGACTCGAATCATGATTTAGTCCTCATCACGAAAATGCAAGTGACTAATGTTTAGTCTTCTGCAGATTTTCCTTGAAATCGTGAAATCCTTCAACAGGAAGAAAAGTCAAGAACCGAAATAAAAGCTAAAACTTTCGGAGGTTTAACTGAAAATTCCAACAAAGTCGCCGATTCAAGTGAACACAAAATTGTCCTTTAATGTAGGACAACTAAACTGAGGACACACACACAAAGGAAAGAGTTTCAGAGATCAGGAGATGACAGAAAATCTGATTGAATTGACTATGAATGTCCAAAATGGGCTACGGATACTACATAGCGAAACCTGTATTATACTGTGATTTTAGTCAAGTCCAATTAACGAGTTTTGTTCTTTTACTTCCTAACAACAGGTCGTCAGGTGAGAATGATTACTGCATGCAGTGATGTTATATTAACAACGCGGCGAGCTCTTTTCAATTAAACTATCTATTCAGTGCACTGCTTTTCATACACGAAAAGTTCAGCGTCAATCACGCTTAGACGGTAAAAGCATTTTAAACTTGGATTTTCTTTCTTTCTTCGCGACTTAATTACCAGTTCACTGCTTAGGTTACTGTGGTTTTAGTTATATTCGTGGTGATAATGGTACGTAGAAATCAAAAAAAAATTTATGAAGGGACTTATACATCACATGGAACAAAAGGCCGCCTCACAAGGTTTTGATACGTAATTGTATATATGCAACGTGCGTGCGTTGGTGGAAGGCATAGACGAATAGGCATGAATTCATATACGTAATATTGTACGTGTACGAACACGCCAGGACCCACTTATAAGAGGATCCTGGAAAACGTTATCGCTTTGGTAAATAACACTGTACTTGCGCTTATATTTGCATGCAAGCATAAATCTGTTTAAGGATAAGATTTAAAGTAAATGAGAGTATATATATATATATGTATATATATATATATATATATATATATATATATATATATATATATATATATATATATATATATATATATATATATATATATATATATATATATATATATTTGTTTGGGTATTTATGCATGTAGGTTCATCTTCTATGCAATGGCTACGTAGGATATATCCAGCCAGAACCATCACTGGACTGCGAAACTTTCTGAACTAATCAATGAATTATTCCTAGTACTCCATTTGCCTCGACTTTTCTTGTGCATCCTAATTCGAGTGCACCTCAGTGAGCGCCTCGCTGTGCCGCCGGAAAGGCACATGGACACCCACCGAGCTCAGAATTAGAGATTGACAACCTTTGCCCTCCGTATATATGAGGTGTTGTTTTTAAGCTTTTTTTCTATTCTGGGACAATTTACTTTGTAAATATATTAATCTTTGCAGATAGAAGTGGGAATTTTAATGTAACAAGAACAGATAAAGTTTATTTTACCAAGAATCTGATGAAACTTGGAATTCTTTGAATAATTTTGTTTTCCGTTTCGTAACTAGTGTGTACATGTTGTGTCCTTATTGTGTTCCCATGAGTGCAAAGTATTTGCTCTTCACTTTTCTCATTCAAGGAAAGTAGTATAAATGAGAATTCAGTCGTTTTATAGAAACTCAGAGTTTAGATAGTTTAGATATCTAAATTAAATTTCAAATGCCATTAGTAATGAACAATACACCTGAAGTGGATCATTTGATTTAGATAGATTATCCTTTCGGTCGTGATGTATTCTTAAATCATATTTAGCCTAAAGATGTCGCAATAGTACCGCATAGCAGTCTTCTTAGGGCTAAATAATCATGGTTAAATCTCTTGTTTGTGTGGAAGGCTGCAGACGAGCCACTAAAAGTGGACAACACTATATATATATATATATATATATATATATATATATATATATATATATATATATATATATATATATATATATATATATATATATATATATATATATATGGTGTTTGTGTTATTCCTGTTCGTCTACAGTTTTTTTTAATGTTTATTGCAGCGTCTGTTAGCGTAAGAAAACAGACGTTGGAAGATTCTAAATCTAGCTAATAAAGTGTTCTTTACAAGCCAAAGCCCGTATGGATGCCATCGCAATGCCTTAATTCGAACAGTCTCCGAGGGAACACTGGTGTCAGTGAAGGAAGGAGTAAGTGGGAAGGTTGTAGGAATAAGGAGGGCGGAAGCAGGCAATGAATTCCAAAGTTTAGCTGTAGAAGGAAGGTAAAAATGACCGAACCGACTCCTCATGAGGAGGAAACTCCACTAAGCACAATATAAGACACGTTGGGTTCTGAGAGAAAGAGAGTACTTTTTGCGTAAACTCAAGAAACGTTGGCCGGTGAAGTATCCTTAAATAAAAGAGAGGAATGGGGATGGAAGGATCCAAGTGATGGTAAGATCAGTATCAGCGGCAATCAGGATGACCGTTGTTTCGATCATAAGTAGGAGATCAAAGGAGCCATCCAGATATGAGGGATTTGTCGTACTTTAAAGAATAAACGAATAAGCCAACATAACACTTCGGCTACCTGGATGAAGGCAGTGAAAATGACTACATTCCTAACAAAAATTTATTTTTTGACACATTTATATGTTTGAACTTTATGATTTCACTATGACAAGCTGGCAGTAATTTGGGCACCTGAAGAGTGGCAGACGAGTAAGGCTGATTGACAGGAGCTACAATAGATCAGAGATGATAGATGCGGAAAGAAAGGACTCAAAATCGATTACTAATTTTCCATCGAAGTGAATCTGCTACGACGCGACGCCGTCATAAAACGGAAATAGCAGCATCTTCCCACATATATTAGCTATCGTTTTGAAATTAAAAAAAAAAAAAAACATAATAATAATACATATGGTATTTATGAAAGATGCCACAAAACTGCATTTATTTTCTTCAATATAATTTTCGTATTTTTCTTAATCTTTTTACATGCTTTTATTTAACGTGACTTCTGCATCTGTCTGTCTGTCTGTTTGGGTCAAAAACTGTAACTCAAATTTCGACTTGTTCCCCTCATCTGAGGGACTTGAAATTTTGCGTGGTTACTCAATCCCGGTGACAACACAACCTTACATGATTAGTAGGTCAGCAGTGACCTCTAATGACCCTACAGTGACGTCTCCCAGTATCTCAGCTTTGACTCGGTAGAATAAATTAATAACTCTACGGATTTTTTAAACCGTCTTTGGCTCGATAGGATATCACGTTCAATTTCGTTAGCTACAGTCATAAATCGGTTACAATTTCTGTCAAAACTAAAAAATATAAAATAAAAAATAAACAAAAATTAAAACACGCTTTTATTAAACTGCACTAAAAAGTAAAAAATTATTTTTTGAGGAACACCAGGATTTTCTTACAATTAATCATGTCTACAAAAATAAAAGTGTGGGCGCCAAACACGGAAGGAAATGCTACAAGAAAAGAAATATATATATTTTTTATTTCTTGTAGCATTTCCTTCCATGTTTGGCACCCACGCCTTGATTTATGTAGACATGATTAATTGTAAGAAAATCATAGCGTCTCAAAGAATTATTTCCTACTTTTTAGTGCATTTTAATAAAAGGGTGTTTTATTTAATTTATTTTTTGTATTCATGCTGTCTGTCATGTATAAGGAAACTTGGAAAACGCTTTAGATGGTTCAGTTTACTTTAACAAAAGAGAAAGACATTAATTTTTTATTTATGACCAGGGAAACGAAACATACAAGACTAATCTTTTAGACAAATTAATTTTTTTCTTGTTCACAACTAATGGAAAGGTGAAACGAGGTGTTTGAATGCAATGAACCTATTAGTATTCGGAACGGTCAGACTTATCAGGACATTACGGCTGATGCAATTACCATTTTATAATGAACATTTTAAAAAGGCAGTTACTTGTGAATTTAACATTTTTATTTTTAGTTTCAGTACACCGAGAGTGAAGAAATGAAGTTCACCTTCTTCGGACTGATTCTGCGGGCGGTGCTGGTTACAGAGATCACCACCGCTCGTTTACCTCTGATAATAGGTAAGTCGTTACAGTCGTGTCGAAAATATTAGAAATCTAGTTTCGACCTCTCTCTCTCTCTCTCTCTCTCTCTCTCTCTCTCTCTCTCTATATATATATATATATATATATATATATAGTATATATATATATATATATATATATATATATATATATATATATATATATATATATATATATATATATACACAATCAAAGCTACAAACGTCCTTTAATATCCAATTCGCTCTACCTCGGAAATAATATATTTTCATATATGTTACCGAAAGGGGAATTTTTAGTTGATAATAAGTTCGTCGTCCCGTGGGCTCGAACCAGCATATATGTTACCGAAGGGGAATTTTTTAGTTGATAATAAGTTCGTCGTCCCGTGGGCTCGAACCCACGGGACGACGAACTTATTATCAACTAAAAAATTCACCTTCGGTAACATATATGAAAATATATTATTTCCGAGGTAGAGCGAATTGGATATTAAAGGACGTTTGTAGCTTACTGATTGTATATGAATCACGGTGATGTGATAAAAAGTCATATATATATATATATATATATATATATATATATATATATATATATATATATATATATATATATATATATGTGTGTGTGTGTGTGTATATATATGTATGTATGTATGTATATATATGTGTGTATATATACATATATACATATATATGCATATATATACATATATATAAATACATAGATACTTAGATACATAAAAAGATATTGATATTTCCGACATTTAGCCGTGTCCCTTAACAGTTTTGTATAGCTCAATATGAGAAATCCACAAATGATAAAAATCTTATGCTTGCGTTTTAAAGTTACTTGTTTGATGTGTGCTTTGAAAGTAGTCGAAAATTTCTATCACGTGAAATGGCGTCACAGTTACATGAGAAAATCATTAGAAAATTCGGTTAAAGGCAACTGATTTCAAAAGCATTTTACAAAGGAAATTAGCCATTCTGTAGCCTACCCTTTAAAAAATTGGGACAGTCACAGAAATGCCTCTTAGAAGTTATCGAGATACGATGTCTTGAGGTTGACTTAATTTACCAGTATAAATGTGAAGCGACAGCATAACCGCAGATGTCGTCGAGCTGTATTTGTGTTTTTAATATTATTCTTATTGCGTCATAAATAGATTAGTATCGAGGCTTGCATCGACATTCGGAAGAAGAAAACTTTTCTTGCAAAACCTTGCGTGTGCTCTGGTGATTTTTTTGCCTTAAGGGGTAGTTGAAGTAGCTGAAAGACATCAAATACTAATCTCCGGATTGCGAATCTTTTAAACTACTTTTGGTTTCTTGAATCTGTCTTTTGGTGATTACCGTTCATGAGTTATGAGTTCCTAAAACCAAATTTTGGTGCTACTTTGACTTGTTTTCTACGCGTCGCCTACTCGAGGTACTAGTACTAAACACGGCGGAAGTTCCTAGGGACGCCGTGTTTAGTACTAGCCCCTCGGGTATCAAATTATTATATACGCCCATTTCTATATTGTGTGGTCGACAAAAATTATTATATTAATAAACGATATCTTCGTGCGGCTGTCCACTTAACATTTACCATACGGTGTTTAGTACTAGCACCCAACTTTCTGTACTTCAACGGTTGAATCGTGAAAATCAGAAAATAATGTGTCCCGATCTACGTGATTGTTTTCTAATACACGATCCAGCAGTTACAAAAGTTTTGCAAAGCTTTGTCTTGAACTGATAACTGAAAACATGATCTCACGTAACCATTAATCTTATGAGTAAAAGAGCTCTCTGATTTTTCGAATTTTGAACTTTGGTTGTGGATACTCGAATTAAATGGCTCTGGGAAGAGAATAAAACGCCTTTGGAATTCTTAATATTTTTACAAATCACTTCGAGAAATCAAGGATTTTGGAGGGTCCAAAGTCCCTTTCTTGAACATGGCGTGAAGGTATTCAAATTAAATCGTTGTGTTGAATGAATTAAAATTCAAAGAAAGAAATTTTACCAAATCACGCAAAAATGATGAAGGATTCTAATTAGCCAAACTTCTTTTTCCTCTATAATAATCGTGTGAGTTTCCTTTAAGAGGAGAGAATTTTACATTCAGACTTTAATGATAAATTCTGTATTTTATTCCGTCTCTCCACGAATCTTAGAAAATCAAAACTTGACATCTCAGTTATAAACCTAGGGCAAGAAATTGGTTTTTATGTGAAATCACTTCACTGTTAGATTTACATTTTATCGTAAAGCTCATGAACGTGCGGTATGGGTGGGTCCTGGGTAAATGTAGTTCTGCTTACGAAATGTGAGGCAGGGGACACAAGGACGTGAGAGAGCTCACCTAGGCTTATTAGAATATGCTGTTTTTTACGTTTTTGATAAATTCGTCTAAAGCTTGTGTTTATAGATTGCAATAACTGGGCTTTTTACAGTAATATAGTATGTTCGTGCTTTTTTAACATTTTTAGTAAAAGTTTTTGTGCTTAGTGTTGGCTACTAATGATCTTTCAACACCTAACGTAACATACATCAATTCTGTGTTTCTGGGAGTTGGTCTTCCATCAATAGTACTTGAGCATTAGACTCAGGGTAATTATTTTTTGTTTTTAATGAGTGTAATCTCCTTCGAAAATGGCAGTTTCCCTTTATCCATGTTCTCTTTTTACCCTAAACTGGCTGAACGTTCTAAAGATTTGAAGTCTTTTAGTTTCATTAACATGTCGAACTCTCTCCCGGGTGTAGAAGTTATGTATATAAAGATTCTAGTTCCCTGATTGCATGACCAAGTTAGCGATTCATAGATAGTGATAAATATTGCAAAAAGTATGCGTGGCACGTTACACACCAACCACGCGAACACGCCAGCAGAGCTATGGCAGAGATTACACACCTTCATTACAAATGGATCAAACTAAATAATAAATAAGACCATCCAGAGTCATTACGGAATAAATGAACCGCAAAGCAAATCAAATGAATGTTACTGATATTGCATGTAAGCATAAATCTTCTATTTATGAATGACAATGACTTATTGTACTGTCTAGGAGATTGAAAATGTATTACCTTTAATGATTCAACGACACAAGTTCCCTTTTGTATATGTGTATATATATATATATTTATATATATATATATATATATATATATATATATATATATATATATATATATATATATATATATATAGATAGATAGATAGATAGATAGATAGATGGAGGTAGATCTATATATATATATATATATATATATATATATATATATATATATATATATATATATATATATATATATATATATATATACATACACATACACACAGTATATATATATATATATATATATATATATATATATATATATATATATGTATATAATGTATACTGTATATATATATAGTGTGTGTATTGGTTGAAAAAGCCATTGTGCATGCAGAATAATAAACGTCAATAATAATCACTGGAGCTTTTGGTCTTCGCTAAGGTCCCCTTCAGTTGAAAAGGACCGTAAAGAAAGTTCAAAGCTCATGTAATTTTCTTATTGCTGTCAGGCATACGATAGTCTGTATATACTGTGGTTTTTTAACCAGAAGTCAAACATATCAATAAGAACCCATTTTTAATCCTTGCATATGTCTGTAGGCGCGGGTGCTTGTTATAAGTGCCAGTGGTTGGTGAAATGTCTCTGAGAGAAAAAGAACAGATTATCAGGTATCAAGACCCCATGCTGGCAAAAACCAGCCCAATTTAAGAACATCAAAAACCAACATCATTTTGCAGCAGACTAACCAGGCCGGTTATGTTGCTCAAGTTTTTAAGTTCATTAAATTTGGCTCTTTTTTATGCATTTGGCTCTTCTCTCTAAACTTAAGCCTTCTGAAGACTGAATTAATCCGTTTCTGAATTTCTAATAGACCAGTCCCTGCTGTGTTGTTCTGGACTACAGTCTTCCAGAAGGGAGACTGAATTTAACACGTACTTCTTGGACATCTACCTCGTGAACTGAGTTCAGGTGGGCTTTTAGACTTAGCCCTTAATTTCTGGATTTAACCGTCTATCAGACTGGATCAAGCTTTTTTCCTTTATAAAGAATCTAGCCTTTACATCTAATAGATCAAGTTCAGTTGCCATGGACTTGATCTGAATTGATTGTTTTTTATGTAACTTTCCAGCAAAGTATGCCTAGCTGAATTTACTACCATGGCAGTTTAATTTTCACTATTCATCAGTGAAATTCGAATTCTTCTCTTCTCTATAGAGAACATTTACGGAATATATTATCCACAAAAATACCTACAAAACATCAGATGCAAAGACACATCAACTATAAAAATATGATGCCGTTAATAAGAAATATGCTTTTCCATTAAATATTTCTTTTTTTCATTATAATTACTGTTAATTCTCATTACAAAGAGAATCCTGATTCAAACAAAGACAATTCATTTATGAACAACACTCCAAAAATCATGCAGTTACTGAGAAAGAATATTGAGGCTAAATAAAGAATTACGAAGTTCGTCCCAAAAAAAAATTATATTCGGAACCACAAAATGTCCAAAAATAAAAGAAGCATGGTGTGCAATTATCCGTATCTGCCGTGATGGATTAGAAAAAAAGAAAAGAGTAAGTGAACTTCCTTAACCACTCGTAACTTAGATTCTCTGGTGGCCCATTATTCCATAGTCAGCGATTCATGTAAGAGGCAAAGTTTGTGATAAAGGTGTCATTTCCGTTGTTCAATTGCAAAAAAAAAAAAACATTCTCGGTTTTTTATTACAAGAACGATAACCAAACATACATAGAAATCTCTGGACATGCCTAATCTAAGTGATGACAGGTTTTCGTGCAGTTGACAGAAAAGTTAGCTTATGTTCTTTACCATATGAACCGTGCGGAGTTAGAGAGAGAAACTGTATCATTGTATAGTAATTTTTTCCTCTCTTACTTTTTTCTTAACTACCTTCCCCATTCTCCTGCATTCCTGTACTAAAAAATTCCCCTCTGTCATGTAATAATGATTCCGAATGATTCCTAGAATTCCTTGCGTTTTCAGTCTTAATCTTTGGCCTGTGTTACTGCGTTAATTTGGCAAAATCCATCTCCACCCCATTTTTTCTTACCTTTCTTTGTGATAAAGTTATTGTTGTTACTATTATTTCATTGATTTTTTTTTATTAAAGCATTGCGACTTATATATCATTATGATTTGCAAGTAGTAAGAGCGGGTAGCAAGTCTGAAAAAGAACCGACGGAAAGTAGTTATCTGACTGGTAAGTGTTCAGGATAAAAATTTGAGAGGCCCAATTTGACTGGAAGCTTCGTCAGGTGAGGGAAATGAATTCTTGTGTCGTTAAGGTTGGGGATTCCTGAAGAGAATTAATTATATAAAACTGAAAACAGGCTTTTATCAGAAGATTATGAATACAAACCAAGACGACTTCCGTGGTGATATTCCATTACTGGTTGAAGACCTACTTTACTTTACCTTGAGGAAGAACGATAGCTAAGTTTAATTTCTAGATCATTTTTCGTCTTTTGATAACATCTCAGCAGCCAATGCCTCTAATATCTTTGCGCATTAATTCTTGATTGGTGTAGGCTACGACCTTAAGTTACCACACACACACACATACATACATATATATATATATATATATATATATATATATATATATATATATATATATATATATATATATATATATATATTATATATATATATATATATACTATATATATATAGATATATATATGTATATAAAGATTAGAAAATCAATATAGTTGCATCAGAACCGTTATTGAAATCGGAATCGTTTCATGAAAGCTTATGACTTCTTTTTCTCTTCTACGCGTCCGCGTATTGGAGTGTTATGGGAACTCTTCCAGGAAAGTGACAAAGGGAGAGGAGGAAGTATAGGTAGATAGACTTAATGATCGTCTAAAGCCACTAACAATAAACTTGGGAACTGCTATAATCCTCTTAACTAAAAATGCAAGAATTAGAGCTATCGTACTGAGCCTTCATGTCTAGAGAGTGTAATATGTTTTATCATCAGAGCACCGTCTTACAAGAAGCCGTGACTTTCTGATTACTGATTTTGCTTTCTGAAATACGTAGCTACATACACACACGCCAACTGATTAATAAGGACTTACAGAACAGAATAACTTAACAATAAAGCAACACAATAATATAAAATGCCTCTGTGAGCTTTAACGAGCATGCAAGGAATTCATGTGTAAGCATCCACAACATTCATACACACGTACTGGTATATGTGTATGTGTGTGTGTGCGTTGTGTGTTGCGTTCGTAGTCTGTCCCGTGGGCAGTTTGTATTGCATGCTGATGCACTCATTGCATCAGTATTTCAGAAATTTTCTCTTTCTTCCTTGTTCAAAAACTTATCCATTTCGGATGCTTCCTCCACCAAGTCATATTTACGAAGCCATCATCTTTCCATGCTTGTCGTAGAAACCTATAAGTTGAACGCATTATCTTTGCTTTGAGGTATGCTTTCATTGTCATTATCTAAAAACGCCATACATTATCGTTGAATGTTTGCTTTATCAGTATCTGAAACTCGAATCTCATCTTAACACTTCGAATGTTGTGTTTCAGAGGAGAAAGCTGCCAGTTCTCGAGATGGTGCTTTAACTGCCTTGATCTCCGTCACTGAGGGACACTTGCCTTCTTGTTCTTACATCCTCTTCATGGATGGAAGTGCCTATAATTATGGGGCTATTTCCAAGGTAAGGATATTGGATATACTCTGTAGACCAATGCCAAGGCTAATTTAGTGTCCATATGTAGCAAAAGCCTCGCTTTAGACTAAAAGAAGGGAAAATGAATTCATTCGATTCATAATGGAGAGAATGTTCTATATAAAAGGAAAACAGGGAGAGATATAGAATATAAAACGTACTGTGCAAAAGTGCTGCTATTACTAAGAAACAGGGAGGAAGTGGCAATTCTTTTACGCAAAGGGTAGCTTGGAAAAATTGCTCATAGATATTCATTAACATAACTTGTCGTGGGCAAACAGGCATATACATAACAAATAAAAGTTTAATGTTTAAGAAAATAAGAAAGTATTTTTGGCTGATTTTTCCTTATCACTTTCAATTTTTTTCTAACTGCCGTCTCTCTCTCTCTCTCTCTCTCTCTCTCTCTCTCTCTCTCTCTCTCTCTCTCTCTCTCTCTCTCTCTCTCTACTGGATTTCTTGCCCCGCAGCAGCAATATTAGCAGTAGTTGCCGTAGGAGGTGTTACCATGAATAACTGGTGTACCCTTTCTATTTTAATCATTATTGTTAATGATTGGTCGTCCATATATCGATGCGTCTTTGACAGGAACTAAGTGATTTTGGCAAATCAGAGGGAGTAGCAGTCCTCGATTTTTCGACAAACAGAACTCACCTGGAATATCTCATCTCTGCTGCTCGACAGGTAATAATTATGGCAAAAAAAGTAGAATAAATAAAAGCGATTGGCAGGATTAAGGAATGAGGGCTTTAGTGAATGAAAAGGAGATTGTTTAAAGATAGAAAAATTAATGACAAAGTGAAAAGAGATCTTGAAATCCGCTAAAATGTTAGGGGTGAATGGGAGGGAGATTTTAATGGAAAACGTTGTTTTGGTGGACAGTAGTTGTTCAAGAACAAAGGAATGTCTGAATTGAGGATACAATGAAAATGCTATTTCTGAAGAGAATACCGTGGATTGCCAAAGGCTGATAACAGATGGACTGTAGAAGAGAAGATCTGAATGATGTAAGAAGTTAATGTAAATCTGAGTTATGTTATGGGTTTAACGGCTGAAGAAGAAAGAACCTGTAAACATAAAGAATAACAGGACGCCAAGACTAGTGTCTTTGCAAATGGCATGCTGTATTATGGTAAAAATGAGTATGAGTAGCTAACCTGGGTGTGTGAGATAAGATTCCAGAGAAGCGATCAGCAGAGTTAGCAGTTCATTTTGCATGAAGGAATAGATGATCGAGAAGAATGTACAAACGGCATTGCTTAATCTTCATGGGAAGGTGTTTGCAATGAATTTCATTAAGAAGCGCAACGGCCGACTGAGAGCTTACAATACGAAGAGCAGTGGGTGTTTCGGTAAGATGAATAATTTAGAGGGCAGTTAAGTGATATGAGTACCTTGAAAATAAATAGAAAATGCCGATTAATAACATGAACGTAACTAAAGCTAGTCGTAGAAGTGACAACAGAGATGTGTTTAGGAAACAGTCAAAAGTGATCGGAAGTTTTTTTTGAAAATGGTGCTTGTGTAGACATGTTATGTAAGACTGAAGAGTGACTAGTTTGGAACAAAGCTGTTTCTCAGACAAGGTTACATTATGTAAATGGATGAATGTTGGTAATGGGAAGTTAGCGAAAAACCAAGTAATGTAAGTAGGAAATTTACAGAATAAAAGTAAGGGTTGTGGATGGAGTCTAGGGAGTCTGGACTGACTGATGTTTGCAAATGACAGCGCTGTTTGGCAATAATGAAGACGAGCAGCAGCGACTGTTGAAAAAGTTTGAGTGTCTGCAAGCGAAACAAGTTGAAATTGAACGACAACAGAAGTAAGGATATGATAGTGAATAGAAGCCAGGAAGGGTGTTAGCAAGTTTGTTGGAAAAAAAGATTGGAAGAATCGTATATGAATTGAGAGGTCAAATGTCAGGGATGATGGTGAGGAGAGCAGTGAATCACAGAATAGGTGTAACATGAAAGGTGTCAAGAGCTCTGCAAAAGATTCGGAGA